>NW_023270777.1:10730575-10808931 GCF_011800145.1 Mirounga leonina | reverse complement strand
TAGACACTTGAAGAAAAGGTGTAAGAGGCCTTGGAGATAGAATCAGACCGAGGCCCAGAGAGGGGAGCCGACCAGCCTGACGCCACACAGCACTGAGTCAGAAATTGAGCATCCTTCCGTCTCTCCAGGCTTCCCACCCTCAGCCCCTCTCAAGCCCACGACTCCCAGAAGGCTTTGCAAAGCAGAGCCTCATCCACCTCGATGGGGACCCCTCCCTCGTTTCCAGCCAATCCCTGGGTAGATTTTTCTCTCTCCCCTGGGGAACCGCATCTCCTTTTCCACAGAGCCAACAAGAAAGGGGCCCCCCCCGTGGCTCCTGGGGCCGGCCACACACCGGCCACTGCGCCCTGCCCAGGTTGTGACCTCTAAGCAGAGGGTCCTGGCCCAGGCCTTCCTGTCCCCGCCCCACCCCAGAGTTTTGCCACTGGCCACAGTGAGTCCCTGGGCACCTCTCCTCCCGCTAGGAGCTCCTACTTCCTCCTCTGTCAAACGGGTTAATAATGCTTCCGTCAAATGAAGGCCTGGGTGTGAAAGTGCCTTGTCATCTGCACGGCTCTGTACAAACAGGGTGCTCCTAACTGCACCCAGAACGGCAGAAGCCGTCACGGCTGTGACTTTGGGGCCAGCAAGCCGCAAATCCAGAAGTAACCCCCTCCGCCCCGCCCCCTGCATTTGCCCTTGGCCCCCAGCCTCTCGCCACTGGGCCTTTCTCCCTCGAACACCTCCAGCCTCCTTCCTCCAGCCTCCTGGGGCTCTGCTCTCCAGGGCTTGTGAGTGGCCGATGCTCACGGTGGGGCCTCCGACAGGGGGACGCAGGCAGGAGGGGCTCCCGGGCCAGGTCACAGGCGCCCTGTCCCCCCCCCCAGGTCTGCGGGGGCTGATGATCGCAGTGATGATGGCGGCGCTCATGTCGTCGCTGACGTCCATCTTCAATGGCAGTAGTACACTCTTCACCATGGACATCTGGAGGCGGCTGAGGCCCCGCGCTGGCGAGCGGGAGCTGCTGCTGGTGGGCCGGTATGGTGGCTGGCGGGGGCGGCGGGGGAGGCTTGCCGGGCACCGGGGACAGGCTGGGACATGGGCTTCCCCAGCCGCACGATGGATGGCCCGGGCGGCCCCACCAGAGGGGGCCTTTGAGGGGTAAGTCTGAGTTTGCGGGTTGGAGGAGGGTCCATCTCACCTCCCATGTGGCTCTGCCCGCCCCCCCCACCATGGTGACAGCCCTCATCTTCGATGTATCTCTTTCTCTGAGCTGCAACTCTGAGCGAATCTCTGCCGGGGACAGTCCCCCTTCCCCAACCGTCCCAGAGATCTCTCTGTCTTCCCCCAATCTGAGCCCTTAGCCCTCCTGATAGAGGGGGCCCAGAGCCAGTTCTCAGGGGGGGCCACACTCAGGCCACAGCTGTCCCTGGCCCCCCTGAGCTTCTGCCGTTTCCTCCTAGCCCTGCTTGTCCCCTCCTTATCACCTCAGGGACTCACCCCACGATCTTTCTAGGCTCTGCCCAAGTGTCCCCTCCTCCATGTAGCCCTCCCTGATGTAGGAATGAGCCCCTCTCCCCTCTAAGCCTCCCACAGGGGACTCTTTCTAGACTCTGCCCAAGTGTCCCCTCCTCCATGTAGCCCTCCCGACTAAGGAATGAGCCCCTCTCCCCTCTAAGCCTCCCACAGGGGATCATGGTCAGACTCCTCCCACAGCACATGTGTCTCCCTGACGCCCCCCCAACCTCCGCTCCCACGAGGACGGGCAGGGGCTGTGTCTGGCCCAGCCCTCCATCCCCGTACTCAGCAGAGTACCTGGGAGTCCTTTGGGGTGAACTCTGCAAAGTTTGGGGTGAACTGAGTGTGTGCATGTGCCTGCCTGCTTGGGTCCTCTCCCGGGTCCTACCGGCCTGTCTCCCTCCAAGCCATGCAGCCCCCCACTCCGCCGGTCGAGGGCCCCAACGGCCGGTGCCTAGCTTGACCAACAGCGCAGCCTCGGGCTCTGGGCCCATGGCGCCCATCCTCAGGGCGGGGTCTCCCCCGGAGCTCCAGGCAGCTGTCCCAGCGATGCAAAACAGCCGAGCTTCTGTCAGAAGGGCCCTGTTGGGACACGCCACTCAGCAGGTGAGCGTGAGCTCATCTGCAGGCTCACCGCCTCCTCCAAAACAAGGAGCCTCTCCCTCCTGCCTTACGGGATGCTTCTGTGTCACCGGGGCCTGGCCTCTTGACCTCCTCTCCCTGCCATGTGGTTCCCCTGCCTCTCCTCAGTGGCTGTGTGGCCCCGGAAGCCCACCCTCGTCTGACAGACTCCTCCAAAGCCCTTCCAGGCTCAGCATCCGGGGACACCTGACGCCTGAGTGCCCCCTACTTCCTGCCCTCCTCAGAAGCAGGCTTCCCTCCTGCTCCCACCTGAGACCAAAGTCCTAAACTGGCCTCCCCTCTATACCAACTCACCCCCAGCCAGGGGGCTCGTGACCCTCCTTCCCACCTCTCCTACCAAGTCAAGCCCCAGCCAACCCAGGCCCTGCCAGCCTGCCTCTGGGCACGCGGCTGTGTGATGTGGGACAGGTTGCTCACCCTCTCTGGGTCCTAGTTCTCTCAGCTGCCAGTTTGGTCAGGTGGGAAAGGATCCAAGGCTAGGTGTTGGGCGAGGGTTCAGCTCTAATGCATCTCCCTCATGAAACACCCGGACCCCCGCAACACCTCCAGCCTCCTCCTGCCTAAAACAACACTATTTAAGCTGTGTTTCCTGGATTGTATGAGGTCCTGTCTCTGGAGCCTTGATCCAAGGGGATGTGGGACGTACAGAGAGAGGGGCAGCGGAGCATGTGCAGAGGACTGGGGAGGAGGCCACCATGGGTCAGGGACAGGCAGGGGCATGCCGATGACCCTGACAGTCTTATTAGGTGGGGGTGGGGCCAGAGAAACCATCGCAGACCTGGGGCAAGTGACAGTCCCACATCTGGGGCCCTGATCTTTGCCAGGCTCCTCTGCCTGGTACTTCTGCTCCTTCATTTCCCTCCCCTGCTACCCCCGTCTGTCTACCATTCTACCTTCTGCCTATTATTCGGTCCACAAATAGTGCCCGATGCCTCCCTGCATAGAGCTGAACAAGATGGGGGACCCAGAAAGATCTCAAAGCCTTCACCTCGAGCCCTTGAGGGGCTCCCCTGCAACCACGGACGACAGTCAGTCATCCTGATGGCAGTGTGTGTGTGCAGGCGGGAAGGGATGGGGTTGGAAGGCTTCCTGGAGGAGGAGGGCCTTGAGCTGAGCCTTGGAGGAGGAGGGGGTTGGGCCAGGGGGGGGGAGTTGGGGAAGGCTATTCTAGGCAGAAGGAACAGCCTCTGGGCTTGTGGTCCCCCTGGAAGGGGAAACCCTAGAGGGCAGAGGGAAGGCAAGGGCCCCAGTCCAGGCCACTCTGGAGACACCTGGCCCTGCACAGAGATGCTGAGTCCGGTGTTGGACACAGGAGCCTGTGTGGGGAGGGTGGGGTGGGCCGGGTGTTAATGGAGCCCGCCTATGCCTTTGAAGAGGGCAGTGCCCACCCGCCTGCCAGGCTAAGGGCTAATTAGCCTTAATCAAGGTGGCACCTCCTCCCTCCACCCTCCCCCTCAGGCTTGGAAGGGAAGAAAGGGAGGCAGGCGGGTAGGCAGACAGGAAGGACCCATCCCAGCGGCACACATGGCTTCGCTCGCCCTTGCTGTCCTGTGCAGGGTCCGGGAGGCCTCACCCACCACCCACCTTGGGGGTGAGCGGTGTCCAAGTGAGCCGGGACACAGGGGCGAGGGGTACTCAGCCAAGAAGGAGCAGATGGGACGCCTCACCCCAGCTCTGTCTCCTTAGCTGGCCCCCACAGCTCTTCAAGATTGGAGGAGGTCCTCCTCTGCTTAGAAGCCCTCCTGGGTTACTGCTTCCTCTGGGCCCCCTCAGCCCAGACCCCTAGCACAGGGTAACAGGCTCATCTGCTTTCTTTGCTCTGCTCTCAGTGCTAGGAAGGGACCGGGGCCCACTCGTCATTGAGTCTGGGCTTCTGGCCCAGTGCGCTGCTCTTGGGTGGGCTCCCGATGGGCGGCTGCTGACTGCAGGAAGCATGTCCCTGCGGTGGAGGGCTCCCACCTAGAGGAGAGGCAGGCAGGAGCCAAAAGGAGGAGTCCACACAGGGTAGGGAGGCAAAGGGGCTCCTCTGGCCAGAAGTCTTGGGCTTCAGAGCTGAGGAGTCCACGTCCCAACCCAGACCCAGACTGCCCAGCCCCAGCCCTTGCCCTCTTAGGACAGAGGTCATCTGCGATGGGTGCAGGTCAGCAGCCCTGGGCTACGGGCGTGAGGAGTGTGCCAGCCACAGGCCACCGCTCCTGCCAGACCCCACCAGCGTTAGAGAAACCGCCAGGGGGGCAGTCTGGCTGGAATGCGAGGGCTGCAGGTCATTCTCGAAGCCACCAAATGTTTACGGGGCACCTACTGTGTGCCAGGGGCTGGTGCGTCCAGCCCAGAAGGGGAGCCGGACAGTAAGCAAGTGGGACGAGTGCTTGAGGACAAAGGGGAGAGCCTGGGGGGGCTTGGGGGGGGGACAAGAAGGAGCAGAGAGGCTGAGTCGGGCGGCTGTACCTGCAGGTGGCCAAAGCCACAGAAGGGTTCGGGGCAGGGCAGGGCTGGCCACATCCCCAGAGGAGGGGACCAGAGGCCGGGGAGGAGGCTGGAGCTGGGGTGGCAGGGGACAGCTGGAGAGCAAATCTTAGTGACCGTGGGAGATGGGGGAGAATGAGAAAGGGTCTTGAGGGACGAGCACGCCCCACCGCCTGCCCACAGGCTGGTCATTGTGGTGCTCATCGGCGTGAGCGTGGCCTGGATCCCCATCCTGCAGGACTCCAACAGTGGGCAGCTGTTCATCTACATGCAGTCAGTGACCAGCTCCCTGGCCCCCCCAGTGACCGCCATCTTTGTTCTGGGCATCTTCTGGCGGCGAGCCAATGAGCAGGTGGGTGGGGGATGGGGAGAGCTGGGGCAGCAGACTGGACGTGGGGGGCAGACTCCGTCGTCTTCCTGCGGACGAGCTGTGTCTGGCTCCCATCTCCCACCCCACCCCTCCCCCTGCTGGCTGTGTGTGTGCTGGGGGAACCCTGGCCTCCCCCTCACGGTGCACCTGCCCCGCCTCCTCTTCCCCAGGGGGCCTTCTGGGGCCTCATGGTGGGGCTGGCCGTGGGCGCCACAAGGCTGGTCCTGGAATTCCTGCACCCTGCCCCCCCGTGCGGTGACCCAGACACGCGGCCGTCCATCCTTGGCAGTATCCACTACCTGCACTTTGCCGTCGCCCTCTTTGTGCTCAGTGGAGTCGTGGTGGTGGCCGGGAGCCTGATGACGCCACCCCCCCGGGGGATTCAGGTGAGCCTGCCCTGGCCCCTGACCCCGACCCCCGACCTTTAACAAACTTTTAACGCTGGTCCCATTCTGACCCCTGACACTCTGCGACTCCGGCATTTTCTAGCTCTGGACCCCTGTCCCTTTTTGAACTCAGCTGCTCACTTACCATCCCTGACCCCTGTCCCCGTCCGGGCCCGGCCCTGTCCTGCCACACCCCCGTCCTGCCACACCCCCCATCCAGATCATTCTCTGCAGATTGAGAACCTTACCTGGTGGACCCTGGCTCAGGATGTGCCCGTGGGAGCCAAAGCAGGTAGGTGTGTGACCCTAGGCCCTGACTCTAACTCCCACCCAAGAAGTCCGGGAGGTGGGGGCGCTGGGTGTGGCCCTGTGGCCCTCACCTGTCTCTTTGCCCTGCCCCCCAGGTGATGGCCGAATACCCCAGAAGCACACTTTCTGGGCCCGCGTGTGTGGCTTCCATGCCATCCTGCTCATGTGTGTCAACATCTTCTTCTACGCCTACTTCGCCTGATGCTGGCCTTGGGGGCAGGAAGGCCAAGCCCTGGGAGTCCTCAGGTCTCCCTCGCTTTCGAGGCCTGGAGAGGTGTGGACTCCCCTCACCTCACGACTACATGGCCAGTCAGCGTCCAGGGACTGGCTGAGCCAGCAAAGCAGGGGCCCTGGAAAGGTCGGGGGGCAATGAACAGAAAGAACGTGGTATTTCAAAAATTGCACAAAGTAGTCTTGACGGCAACGAAAATTAGATTTCCGATGACCATCCTGATACTCATTTTACTGTTTTTATTTTGAAAACATGGGCCCAGGTCAGGAGCAGCTCAGGCCTTGAAGGGTCGCTGGCCAGCCCTGGGCAGAGGGAGAGCCTAGGGCCCCCTCCCCGGGCTCTTGCCCCCATCCCACCTGCTCCCAGCTGCCATGAGATCTTCCTGTCCCTCCCTTCCCGCTCACTGCCCCCTCCTCCACCAGCCTGGCATCCAAAGCACTTTCTGAGTCCCCCTCACTCTTCCTGCTCCCAAAGGTGCCGAGGCCCTGGGCAGGTGCCCCTTGCTACCTGCTGCTGGTTGCACATTCTGTGTGGACACCCCACCTTTCCTCAAGCCAGGGTCCCATTCCAGATGCCGTTAGACCTCCCAGTCCAGCAGCGGCCCTGACTTCCCACCTGGCCTGTAGTTTCGCTGAGCTCGGGGGCCCGGGTCTGGGCAGAACTTGGACCCCAGCAAACGACAGCCAGGGCGGGCAGGTCCTCCAAGTGTCCGTGCCCCAGGCCTGCGCCACGGAGCTTGTCCATTGTGTTGGGCCTGCGGGAGAGGAGAGCCTCCCTCTGTGTCTTTCATCACTGCCCACCTCCTGTGGGTCTCCCCAAAGTGTCCGTGGTGGGGCGGGGGTGTGGGACACGCAAGTGGAGCCCAAAGTTTCATGGGGCTGCCGAGAAGTCGGTCTCCACCTGGAGTCAGTCCATCGGTCCAGGCCAACAGGTGTGCAGCCCCTATCCTGTCCCTCATCACTAAGCCACCTTCCCAGTAGCCAGCACCCCTCAAGGGGCCATCTGAGGGTGGGGCAGGTGGGCCCAGCAGAGGGTCAGCCCAAGGTGAACCCACCTACCATACGCATGGTTCCTTGGGCAGAACCCCCAAAGGCCTGCAACTTAGGAGTCCTCAACTCTCCCTGAGGTTGGGGCCATTGACGGCTGGAGGTGGGGGGGCTTCTTCCCCCAAGGGCACCCCGCAGCTGGTAGCCAAGGGGAAGAGGCCAGCAGGAATCCCCGGGGGCTCCCCTTGCCTGCCGGGCACTGAACATTACAGTGGTTCTTGGGCCCCGGGGCCCACCCCAGTTTGTGCAAAGCAGTGGGCGCCTAGCCCGGCAGTGGGAAGACCCACTTTCGGGTCCAAGACCCTCGGCTGAGTCCTGTGGGCCCCGGGGACGGGGCGTCCACGTCTTCTCTCGGGACCTCAGTGTCTGGCGGGTGGATGATCTGCCGGCTCTGCCCCCGCCCCCGGGCCCCACTGGGTCACAGCTGCACTGGCTGGACGTAGCTCCGCGGGAAGAAGCCGATGCGTCCACACAACCGGCCCCGCCACCAGTGGGGGTCAAGGCGCTCCAGGACCTCGATGATGTCACCGCGGTGGAAGCTGAGCTGTGAGGAGTCCTGGGCCGAGAAGTCAAACTGCGCCTGGGCAAAGCAGGCCTGGGAGGGCTGTGAGGGAAGGGGGTGGTTAGTGGGGACCTTTCAGGAGGCCCCAACAGCGGGTGGGAGAGCAGAATTGAGCTCAAACTCGCTTCTCACTCCAAATCCAGACAGATGGCCACCCCACCCCAAGAGCCCCCCGCTGCCTGCCCCCTGAATGTCTGCCGCACAGAGACTGTGTCTACACAGACCAACAGGACTGTCTGGTCCGCAGGAACAGGCCCTATAAACTGTAAAGTGCTGTGTGGCTGAGAACAGGGTTGACGGCTGTTGCCCTTGACCAGGCTTTGAGGGAGAGGGTGTCACCAAAAAGAGCTGCTCCCAGCTCTCAGGCCTGGGTTCTGCTCCTATCTCTACCCCAAGGTGACCTTGGGTAAGACCCTGCCCTTGTGGGACTTAGTTTCCCCATCTGCAAATGGCAGCAGGACAAAGCTCTCTGCAGGCACGTCGGCCCGGCGCCGTGACGATTATACCCGGTGTCCCGGCCCTGCCTGCCCCACCAGGATCTCTGTTCTGAGCCTGTGGAATCTTATCCAGGATGGGTGATAGGATCAGCAGACAGGCTCTAATTAGCAGTTCTCTGCCCAGGAAGGAGGAGGCGGTAGCATGGGTCCCACAGGGTGGGTGACCCCAGGGCCCAGGCTGGAGTGAAGCAGTGGGTGTGGGGAGCCGTCAGGCAGCCCCCACCCTCCCCAGCTCCATCCTGGCTCCCTCACATTCTCCAAAGGCAGATCTGGCCGACGGTGGAGGGGAGAGAATGGAGGTCGGGGACAGAGGCCTAGCAGGGCCAAAGCTCGCTAAGACTGAGCGCTCACAGCTAAGCCAAGCCCCCACGGTCAGGCTGAGGAGGCCGAGCATCCTGGGGGCACAAACCAGGACGGAGCCGACCCCGCAGGTGGTCTTGGGGGAGCCTCAGTTTCTTCACCTGTACAATGGCGACGATGAGGCCCCCAGCGGACTAAGCCCAGCTCAGTGCATGGCAGCCACGTGGCTCCGCAGGGTATCAGGACCCTCGTGCATTCAAAACGCGTACCTACTGTGCCCACGCAGGGCGCCGCCGCGAGCTGAGAACGAGCCAGACGCGGGGTGCCCCCTGCAATGTCCACTCTGTTCCTTCCCCTTCTCTCCCTCTGCGTTCCCACCCTTGCTGGTCCTACTGCGGTGCCACCAGAATGGGACTTCAGAGCCTGGCCTGGCCCCCTCCTCCTGGGACACCAGGCTGCGAGGGGCGGGGCGGGGCGGGAGGCCACGCCCACTCCCGGCCCCAGCAGGTGTCGAGCCCCCGGGGAAGGCAGAAGGCGCGGAGAGGCGCCCGCGGGTCCGCCCGCCTACCTTGAGCAGGGGCTCCTCGTCCCGCAGGAAGACCTGCCGCTGCTTGGCGATGGTCGTGGTGCGGTAGAAATCCACCAGCTCGTTCAGGGAGTTGAACTTCTCTTCCCACAGGAAGTACTTCCCCGAGGCCTCGCGCAGCACCTTGAAATGCTGCACCTGGTCGCCGTAGCTGGGGGAGAGGAGCCCCCTGAGCCGGGACCCAGGGTCCCCCCGGGGGGCCCCGTCCCTGCCCGCACAGCCCCGGGGCCTCCCTCCTCATCCCCACCGGGTAGCTGGTCGCTCTGGCTCCCGGGGGGGAGGATGGGGGGCGGGGAGGGGGGAACACCTGCGGGCAGGAGAAGGGGCAGGTCCGGGAGGGCAGGGGCCGGGCCCACTGACCCGGCGGGACGTGAGACCTGGTGAATCCCCCTCGGCGGTGGGCTATGGAATTAAGGGTGTGGGCGCTGGAAGAGGCCACTGGGCTGCTGTGTGACCTTAGGCAAATCACTGAACTTTAAATCTCAGCTTCTTCATAATGGTAGCTCCTCCCTTCTGGGTAAGTGTCCGGAAAGTGCTGCGGATGGCTGATCGGCAACATTAAATGGGTTCCTCGGAAAAAGTGGTCACACAGCTCTTCTCCAGCCGTGACATTTCCCCCCATCCTTCTCCCGGCCTTGCAGTCCCACTGAGGAGCGAGTCCTAAGACCATCCTGACTCAGACAAAGCCTGCCTCCGTATTGGGTGCTTCCTGTCTCTTCCTGCCCCCCTACCTCAAGAACCATCTATGGCTCCCCATTACCCTCCAGATAAAATCTTAACACCTCGGACTCAAGATTTGGCCCCGGTTACGTGCCCAGCCTCATTTCCTTCATACACTTCATATACTCTCTTCCCACATGCCTCATGTCCCATGCCAGGACAGGCCACAATGGATTGGGACCGGAGAGGGTACCGGCGTGGGTTGGGACAAGGGGTAGCACAAACCATTGTGATTCCCCTCGCTGCTGCAGGCCGGGCCCACCACATGGCCCAGGAGGTGCAAATCGGGCCCTTTGTACAGTGGGGAAACTGACGCTCCAAGTGCAAACTGTGACCTTCCCAGGGTCACACGGCAGCAAAGCCAGGGCTGGGGCCACATTTGTGGCCAGAGCTGGGGCCTCATGTCAAGTGTCATTCCAGCACGCTCCCCTGTTGGTTCTCATCGTATAACAATAGGAATAATAATTATTCCAACTGTGGTATTGATAATGTCCCAGACCTTGTCATCCCAAGTCCAGGACTACTCCCTGGGCTGTGACCCCTAGGAGGCCTTCCCTCTCTCAGCCTCTGTGCCTGGCTGTATCGCAGCCATCCTCCCGGGCTCTGGTCAGCTCACCTGGGCCTCAGTGTCCTTACCTGCCCAAGGAAGGGGAGGGCTCCCGGCAGCTGCAGGGAGAACACAGAAGAGCCCCGGCTTCCCCGCAGGAAGAAGCTGGTTTAGGAACCTGCCCCGGGCTGGTGGAGCTGAGAGCCCAGGAAGCCCGGGACCTGTGGGCGTGGCCACGCATGTGTGCTGGGGGCACAGGCTGGCCACCGGGCGGGCACAGGCCCCTCGGCCACCTGGGCCACGGGTTGTGCTCTCATTTTGTGCAGGACTAAGTGAGAACCAAACAGTGGTCTGGAGACTTGATAGTAAAAAGGAAAAAACATCTCCTGGGTTCTAAATTTAAATCTTGTTAAACAATTTTGTAAGCTGGGGTTTGCCCACAGCCTGGGGTCCTCCAGGCCCACAGTCCAGGGTCTTGCAGGGCCCCAACAGGAGCACGGGACGGTCACCCGCAGCCCCCCAGGTCTCCTGCTGTCTCATCCCAGCCTGCCGTTCACCTCCTCCCCCTGTCAGCCCTGGGGTTGTTGTGCCGCTTTGTTAAACGTTTAAGATTAAAGACTGAAGACAAAGAATTGTTCAAGGTGTGTGTGTCTGGGGGGGAGAATGGGGGTCAAAGTGGGATGCCCTCACCTTCCCATGTTAAGGGGTCCAAACCACACAGAACCCCTCTCTTTCCACTCAAACATATCCCCCCTCCAGGACTTTGCATACACGATTGTCTCCAAATTCTTCTCCAGTCAAACTCCTACTCATACTTCGAAGCCCAGGTAAAATGGCCCAACTAAGTCAGAGGCAGAGGTCTCCTTAGGTTCCTCAGCCCCTCATACAGCCTTCTTCTAACCCATTGCTCCTAATGGCTTACACAGAAAAGGCAGGGAGGCAAGACTAGGCCCTGAGGGTCTAGCCCAGTTGGGAGAGGCTGAACTCGGGGAATGGAGCGTCAGGGCCCAAGGCTTAAGAAGTGCTCATCAGGGTGGTTTGCTCCTGAAAACCCTCTCCTGTTTGCTCTGAGCTGTGATTCCAGCCCTCCAGGTGTCCTGGCCCTGAAATAGACCCGACACCCTCTCTAAGACGTATCCAGATCTCAGGGCAGCTTAGCTCCAAAGGGAGCCAGTTCCCCCCACTCCCGCCCCCAAGAGGCTCTGGGACCAGGTGGAGCAAAGATCCCCAAACCTGAGACAAAGCCGCTTGTGTGCTGTCAGCAAGCATTGTTCCCAGGTGACTAAGCGGCCGGTGCTGTCAGCTGGGGGACATCAGGTCTACGTTCCTGGGGCGGAACTAGGGCAGGCAGGCGGAGGGTGCTTCCTGCCCTGTCTGGCCTGCCACAGCTTCCCAGAGGCCACGCACTTTCCTTGAGTCACCTCTGAGCCCGATGACTCCTGAGTGCCCTGTCCCAGCCGATCGGGGTGGCCCCAGCCCCTAGACTTTGGCAGGGGTGCATGGGGAGGAGTGTCTCTCAACCAAACGCTGGGCAAGTGAGAATCTGCCAGGAAAACAGGGACCCCAAGGACTCCGTGTCTGGGCCCCCCAGTGCAGCAGAGGCAGAAGGCTCTGACTCGGGGCTGTCCCCAGAGAGGAGCCTGGGGTATGGGCGGCCCGGCCCCTCTGGGTAAGGGGGCAGAGAAGCTGTGGTAGGTTTGCGAACGAGATCTCAACCCCCAAGTGACCACCTGGAAAGTTCAAAGCCCATTTTACCTGGGCTTTGAAGTATGAGTAGGAGTTTGACTGGAGAAGAATTTGCAGACAATCGTGTATGCAAAGGCCTGGAGGGGAGATATGTTTGAGTGGAAAGAGAGGGGTTCTGTGTGGTTTGGACCCCTTAACATGGGAAGGTGAGGGCATCCCACTTTGACCCCCATTCTCCCTGATCACACAGGAGGATCAGCGAGTAGAGAACGGGAGATGAGATAGGAAAGGGGCAAGTGCCCAGGAGGTTTGTGCGTGTGTCCTGGCCTGTGTGTCCATCTCTATCATATCTGAGTGTGTGTGTCTTTGGGGGGGGGGTCCTCTCTCTCTCTGGGGGGGTCCTCTCTCTCTCTGCTCTGCCACAGTGACTTCACATATGGGTCCCTTTCTTTGCAGCCATGGGTGTGTTTGTCTCTGTGTGTGACCCCCACAGCCACCTCCCCAGGGGGCTGAGGGGCAGGGCCTGGCCTCTGGGCTGTCCCAAAAGCCTCAAGGACCAAGTGAGGCCTGATGCTAGCAGCCGTCTGTCCTGCCCAGCAGGTTTTTCTGGCCTGGTGGTGGCAGCAGCTAAGGGGACAATGGCAGCGCAGGGAGGATGAGGAAGGCTGGGGTAAGGTCAGGAGCCCCAGGACTGCCCCAACTAGGGCCCGTGGTGGGTCCTCCTGGGCAGAGGCCTGCGTGCTAACTGCCCGCGGGGTGATGGCCACGAGGCATGGTCCTTCTAGCCTCAGTTTTCTCATCTGTGAAAAGGGCAGGGGTAGAATACATGAACTGCAGCAGGCGTAAAATAGGATCAGAGTGACCTTGGCAGGGACCCGTGGGTCTTTGGGACTCAGAAAAGGTGGATGGAAGGTCGAACGGGTCTGCCCGGGCACAGAAGGTCAATGGACACTTGTTCTGCGCTTCCTTGCTGTGTGACCTTGGGTAAGTTACTGCACCTCTCTGAGCTTCAGTTTCCTGCAAACCAGGCTTCTGGGGATGGCTTCCTCTCCCTCTCCGTCTTTGCCTGCGTAAGGTAGCGCCCTCCACCTTCTGCCACCTCTTCTGTCCTGCTTCATTTTCCCAAGAGCCTTTATCATCTCCCAAGATCTTATATAATCTGCTAATTGTTTCTTGTCTGTCACCCCAGGGGAAATGAGTGCCTAAAGGACAGGGAGCTTTGTCCGATTTTGTTCATGGCTGCATCCCAAGCGCCTGGGACGAGGCCTGGTGCACAGTAGGTACCCACTGGCCAGAGCAAACACACGTGCATTGACTCCAGGGCACCTCTGGCCTGAAAGGAAGCGCAATACCTCACTTGGGAACCAACTGCCATTCACAGCAGAGGAACCTGGATGGGGGTGTGGAGCAAAAGTCACACAGCCCAGGCACTGCGCCCCAACCATGCTTGCCGGTCTGCTGGCTGCCCGCTCAGACATGCCCCTGCAGGTGGAGAGGAAGTAGCCCTCTGTAAGCTCGTAAAGGGCATCTAGCGTGACCACTATCGCTCCACGGGGCAGCCCGAGGCCCATAAACCCCACCTCTGACAGCTTTATGGGGCTTGGCATGAGCATGTGAGAGATGCCACATGTCATGGGGTCAGAGTCCCCAAGAGCCAAGTCAGCGAAGGCAGAGATGCTCTCACGCATGGATTTGCACAGCTGTCACTTTTCTGGAGGGCCACTCGGTCCCCGGACTTTGTGACACCTGGGGTTATTGTCTCCACGCTGTAGATGAAAACATTACAGCCAAGAAGAAAGCCAGGGCCTGCCTCACAGCAGGTTCTGAGCAAAGTCAGGACAAGAACTGGGTTCCCTGCCACTCCATGTCACTGCCCCTTCTCGAATAGCCCCGGATTCGTGGGCAGGGGGCTAGGAAGCACTGTGTGGCTCTTAAAGGGTAATATAATGATGACTACGATCGCCAGCATTTTTAGAGCACTTACTATGTGCTAGGCAGCATACAAAGCACTTGACCTGGATGTTCATTTTACAGATGAGGAAACTGAGGCTCAGAAGGTAACTTGCCCAGGGTTATACAGGTAGGAGGTATCAGAGCTGAGATTCTTGCTCAAAAGCCCACACTCGTAGCCATATATGCCCTCTGAGTCTGTTTCCTACTCTATCCCTGCCCAGTGATCCTCCAAGGGCCACTGAAACGCTCCCATGAGAGACAAGGGACCAAGAATGGGAGCAGGACCTAGGAGGCCTGGCTCCACTGGGACGAAACCAAGGGTGGAGGACGCCACCTGGTGGCGCTGTGCACAAACCACAGCTAGCTGAGCCCAGGAAGCCCCTGCTGGTTCTGACCTTGGGGGGCTTGGCCAGGACGCCTTGGGGGAGGTGCTGAGGGGCACTGTCTGAAGGACACTCCCAGACCTCTTCCCAGGACATTGGTGCTGGCTCCCCTGCTCACCAACCGCATCCTATTACTGCCTGTTGTCCCTCCTGGTCAAACTTGTTGCTATCCAAACCCACCCCTCACTGTCCCAGCTCCGGATCTTTGCACCTGTTGGTCCCTGTGCCTGCATACCCTCTCCTCTCTTTGGGCACCAAACTCCTACTCAGGCTTCAGGGTCCAGCTCAGATGTCACCTCCTTCATCATGAAGACCCCTGGGCCGGGCGGTGTCTACTTTCCCACCTCATTCCTTGGTTTGACCCCGCCCTGCGCGCGCACACACACACACACACACTCTCTCTCTCTCTCTCTCTCTCTCTCTCCCCCCCCTGGGTCTGAAGCTGCGCATGTGCACAGGTGGGGCTGCATTTACAGAGAAACGCCAGAAGAGGGCAGTGCACAAGGTCTTAATGCTGGAAGTTCAGGGAGTGTGATCTGTCAGCAGAGGAGGGAGGGGGGATTAGGGGGGCCGTTGGGGGCTGGTTGGGAAGGTCACCACCTCCCCTCAGCTTCGGCTGCAGAAGCTATCCCAGTGAGTCTCCTGTGCCCCTGCTTTGCTGGATGATCTTGGACTTTGGAACTGATTCCAGGAGGCACCTGAAGCTGGCCCAGCCTGCCTGATGGGCGCCATTCCCAGATGACCAAGTCCTTGTCCAGCCAGCACATGGAAAACTGACATTTCCTGCTTTTGCAGGGACCCCAGAGGGAAGTGGGGGCTGGGCTGTGGAAGTGGGAAGGTGACCCGGGGGGAGGGCACTCCAGGTGTCCACAACCATGGGCAACGGTGGGGGTGGGGTCAGGACTAAGAACTCACAGCATCTCCCTGACCGTGCTCCCATTTTTTTTTTTTAAAGATTTTATTTATTTATTTGAGAGAGAGAGAATGAGAGCGAGCACATGAGAAGGGGGAGGGGCAGAGGAGAAGCAGACTCCCTGCCGAGCAGGGAGCCCGATGCAGGACTCGATCCTGGGACTCCAGGATCATGACCTGAGCCGAAGGCAGTCGCTTAACCAACTGAGCCACCCAGGCGCCCACGGTGCTCCCATTTTTAAGATGGGGAAATAGAGGCTCAAGCCCGGCCAGAGCCACTCCCATCCCCCAGGGTAACCAGCCTGTTCCCCGTTGGGGAGGGATTGACGGGTGCGGAAGAAAGCGAAAAGAGCCCATGGCTGCTTGCAGAGCTTGGAGGGGATCAGTTAAGTGCTGTGACCTCTCATGATGTTGGATCATTTTTACATGCACGCCCCCCCCTCCCCCACCGCCCAGCAGCCTTCCTGACCACAGCAGTCTGCTCCACACGGGTGCCGCCAGGCCCAGACGAGGAGATCACCACCACGCAGCGCTCTGGTGTGCACGTTGCACACCACTCTCCGGAACAGAAATGGACCAGCCAACAGCGCACCAGTCACAGAGCTCACCCCAGAGTCTGGAAGAGCCTGGAAGGCACTGACTTACCTCCTCACCCCCACCCCCTGCATTAACCGTCAAATTAACCATGGTCCCGGGTCCATTCATCCTTTGGACAATCACGCCATCGACTGCAAACCAACCCGGTCCTAGGAAAACGGCCTCTTAGCGGCCACACCGCCAAGCTCCAGAGTCCAGCACCTGGGCCTCCTTCCAGCTGCAAGCTTGCCACCCCAAGACTGCTCTCAGTGACAGTGAGGCTCTGTGCCCACTGCCCACGGAGACCCTAACCGCTGGCCCTGACTTCACAGATCCATGGCATTCCCTGATCCGGCCGCTTTTCATGCCTTCAGCCCCCACCGCAGTCCCTGATACCGTCACCTCCTGCCTGGCTCCTCCCTGGCCAACCATCCTTCCTCCTTGTAGCAGCCAGAGGGATCTGCTGAAAAATGGAAGCCCATCACATCTCCCCCTGCTCCAGACCCTCCGTGGCTCCCTATGGCTCGGAGAGAAAACTCTACCTCCTTGCCAGGATCTGTCAGCCCCATCTCTGATCGTATGCCCCACCTCTCTCCACCTGGATTCTCTGCTCCTGTGGATGCCAACATGCCCCAAGTGCATCTTACCTCAGGGCCTTTGCATTTGCTGTTCTGTCTGCCCAGAAATCTCCCCTCCTAGGTCCTCACTCCCGGAGACCTGGGCAGCCTCCGCTTCCAGGTTCAGGTCTTTGTTCAAATGCCACCTCCTCAGAGCGGCCGTCTCTGACCACTTGACTCCTGCTGGATGCTTTTGCTTCCTTGTTCGCTGTCTCCCCCACTCAGACATAAATCCATAAGGGCAGTTTTTACTGTCATTTCCCCAGCCTCTAGAATAGCCTGGCCCATGACAGGTAGCTTAATGAATAGTCCTTGAATTTCTGCATCTAAATCCTACTGTTCCAGACACCAAGAATAGGAAAGACGGACCATACCCCTTCATCCCCAACTCCTATTCCTGTTTTCTACCTTCCAGCCTGGGTTCCTCTATTTCCCCAGTTGTGGCCTTTCGGACTGGGTTCCGCACTGCCCAGAGGCTGCCGCATATCACAAAGCGAGACCCTCCCAGCATGGCCACCCCGCTTCAATGTCGGGCACTATTCTAATCGTGCTACATCTGTTGACTCAAAAAATATATAGGGCGCCTGGGTGGCTCAATTGGTTGAGCGGCTGCCTTCGGCTCAGGTCATGATCCTGGAGTCCCAGGATCGAGTCCCACATCGGGCTCCCTGCTTAGCAGGGAGTCTGCTTCTCCCTCTGACCCTCCCCCATCTTGTGCTCTCTCTCTCGCATTCTCTCTCTCAAATAAATAAATAAAATGTTTAAAATACATATATATATATATAGACTCATGTATTCTTTGTATTGACTAATTTCACATCAGAGAAAACAGGCACAGAGAGGTTAAGTGACTTGCCCAAGGTCACACAGCCAGGAAGTGGCAGAACTAGAATAGGAACCCAAGCAGCCTGGCTTCGTAGTCCATCATCTCGGTTACGACACCATATGGCGGGACCCTGTCCGGAGCACGTCCTGCACACCTGCCCTGGGTGCCTGGTGTTCTCCCGCCTCCTGCCCCCAGCTGCTCCCATCACCTCAAACCCGGCATCCTTCTTCCTCCCTTCACGATGAGTCCTTGAGGGCTCCTTACCGCTCATAGAATACCAGCCAGACCCTTCACACTGGCACTTGAGACCTTGCAGTGGACTCAAGCCTGTTTTTCAAGCACGGTCCCATGACTCTGGGCCCCACCCTGGGGTGCGTGTCATTCCCCGACCCCCAGACAGTCACCTGCTTCCAGGCTTGGGCTACTCCTCCTTCAAGGATGCCACTCCCTGCACCTCGGTCCGTGAGCCCCTATCCTGTGCTTCCAGGCTCACCTCCAATGTGCCTCCCTGCCCACCCTTCTCCGCACTCCCCCCACGGGTCAGAACTCACTTCACGGAGACCGAGAACTCCCCAGGGGAGCTCTCACTCTCCCGGATCAGGAAAGCTCCCAGATGGTTCCGCTTCATCAGAATCTCTTCGGCCAGCTGCCGGGAAATCCTGCCCGAGTACCACCTGCAGAGGGAGGGGGCAGGTGAGGGCGGTGGGAAAGCCAGGCTGTCCCTTTCCCCATGTGCCAGGCAACGAACGTTGCTGACCCTCACACCAGTCCTGAGACACAGGAGGTATGATTTGCACCCATTTCACAGATGAGTAAGCTGAGGCACAGGGAGGCAAAGTGACGAGCCCAAGGTTACATGCTGCGCAGGCAGGACCTGGGACCCAGTCCCAGCATTTTGGCTCCCGAGCCCAAGCCTTTCCCACCACGCCAGGCCAACATCCCCTTAGGAAAAGAGAAAAATCAAACCTTAGTGAACCTCCACTCAGCCAACCCCAGCTGAGCTCTTCCGTTTTAGATGATAGATTCTTAAAAGTGAAAAAATATAAAAATGGATGACAAAAGCAATTGCAGCTTTGGTCTGATGAAGAAGGATCGCTCCCTGCACCCATTTCACAGATGCACAGACTGAGGCCACCTGGATTTTTTCGTCCCAGGTACAAGTCCCTTTTCTGGCTGACCACATAGAACTGGGAATGAAGAAGCTCCTGGCAAATGCTTAGAGTCTTGCAAGACCCCCATTGCCCCCCGACCCCCAATGCCTTGGGGTGCGGGTGAAAGGCCAGGACTCAGCTTCTCTGCCAGTCCTGCCCATCTTGCTGTGTGGGCCAGGCAAGCTCCCCGGCCTCTGTGGGCCTTGCTGGCCCTCGCAGCGTCCAGGTGGTCTCTGACTGGGCCCTTTATTGTGCAGATGGGGAGACTGAGGCCCAGAGCAGCCCAGGGGCGGGGTCTGGAGACTCCTTTCCTCGTAAAGCTTCCCTTCCCTCTTTCAGCAAATGCTTCCTGAGTCTGAGCTTGGCACCGGGGGCGGCTGTGAGGTGGGACTTTTCCTGTTGTCTCAGGATGTTGCCGAGCTCTTGAAGCCTGGGGCAGGGGCAACAGGTGCAGCGCCCCATGGTGTCCTGCCCTGTCCCCGCTCCCCACGGTGTCGCCTGCCAAATGCGAACACTGGGATCCTGCCCTGGGGCTTTTTTTCCTAGCGACTGTGCGCAGGGTGGGCTGAGCCCCCAGAACATTGTGATGTGTTGTGTTTATCTCCTCGGGAGCAGGTGGATAAACATTCAGCTCCCCTGCCCCCGATGGAACATTCTGGGGACACTATGCTGTCTCCCCACCCTCCCCGGTGCCTGTCGCCCGCCCACAGCCACCACTGGTAACACACCCCTAACCACTGGCTCCTTCCCTGCCCACTTCCCACTCCGAAATAAAGTCCTTGTCCTCACACCGTGTCTCAGGCCCTGGTTCTGGGATGCCCACACCCAGAAGTGCGGCTTAGCCCGCTGCTGACCCCAAACTGGTGGGGACCCCCGGAGCCCGTCTCACGATGGATTTCCTGGGAGGGGAGGGGGTGAAAGATGGTTGCTCAGTGTGGGGGCTCGAGGCAACCATCTGGAAAGCTCAGCCCAGGTCCCTGGAGTTTGGGAGGCCTGGATGGAGGCTTCCAGGCCAGAGGCTGAGCTGGGGGGCGGGGGAAGGAGCTCCTCCACCGGGAAGCCCCCAGCAGGACACAGGTGCAGGCACCACGAAGGAGCAGGGGCCCACTGGGGCCCCGAGTGGGCGTTTCCTGAGGGCCTGGGTGTCTCTAAAGAACCCACAAAACCCCACAGGAGGCGTCAGTGTGTGGGCGCCCGTCACCCTCAAAGGCTTTTGCAATCACACCCTCTGAGGGGGCCAGCCCCGCCCCCATCGGAACAAGGCAAGGCTGGTCCTCAGGTGGCTTGAAGGACAGAGTGCAGGAGCAACATTTCCCGAAGGCCCCAGAACCCGCCTCTCTCCGCCATGCCAGTGCCACGCTTCTTGGGGCACCTCGTATCCTCCCCCATTTCACTGATGTGGAAACTGAGGCTCGGAGGAGGGCAGGGATCCCCCGAAAGGTTGCCCAGCAAGTCCCTGGCCTCAGGCCCTCCCCCAGTGCCACGGTGGGCACAACCCCGGGGTCGGGGGGGAGGCACACAGCACAGGGCTGCAAATCCCATGCTGCCTCTTGCCGGCTGGGCGCGCCTGGACAAGCCAGCCAACCTCTCTGTTCCTCTGTCTCCTTGTCCATGAGACCGTGATGATGGCACCCGGCTTGCAGGGCCCCTGGGAGGTTGGGGGCCCTGATGAACTAGCTCACGCCCCTCCCCCCGCAGCACTCCCTTAGGCCTGTCTGCTGCCCTCCCTGGCAAACTTCTAACTCCCAGGCCCAGTGAGCCATGCCTTCTTCTGGAAAGCCTCCCTGCCGTCCACTGGCACAGTGCTGGGTGGGTGCCTCTGGGGGCCCCTAGTCTGCATCACGGCCCCCCCAGGGGCTCCCTGGCCAGGCAGGGGAGACAGTGGGTCCTCAGCGAAGGAGCGGGGCTGGTGTAGGCCGAGTGAGGCCCTCTGGGACCCCAGTCCTCCCCCCACTGCCCTGCACCCCAGGGCCTGACAGGCTGAGTCAGATGCTGAGCTGGAGTTCCCCCCTTGCTATTTTGGGGCCAGGGCAGGTGCTGAGGTTAGCCGAGAATATACCCGGGCATGGCCTCCAACAGATTGGTTGGGGGCCTGAGCCCTGTCCCTGCTTTGTCCCAGACACCGGTAACCAGATTTGACCCCAGGGACCCCCAGGGCTTCGGACACCGGGACCCTCCACAGCTTCCAATGGGTAGAGAGTCTTGTCTCAACCACCAGCAGTGCCCAGAAAGGCCTGGCCTTGCCCTGAAGTCTGCTCAAGGCTTCCCAGCAGCTTTGGGCCTTCTGGACTTCCAGCCTTGGCCGGGACACGGCAGCCAGCGGCCCAGGGGGGTCACTCCTACCTGTGGTCGCTCCCCGGGGTGCCTGGTATCTCTCCCTCGTGCCCTCCTTTGATTGGCAGAAAGACTATAAAAGGCCAGGGGGCAGACACCTGCCCCCTGTCACATGGCCCAGGGGGGCCGCTACGGGGCCTGAATCGGGGAGCTGTGGCCACCATGTAGGCGGGAGGCGGCGGCCTCTGTGTGGGAGGCCGGGGATGCCTGGAGCCCAAGCAGAGGACTAGCCGGGGACCTGGGTGGGTTGGGGCTTGCCCAGCACAGGAAGCTGGAGGCGGGGGCAGCTTTGGAAATAACTCGAAGACAGATAAAGAGGAAACATCGCCCCCCGCCAGACACCGCCCTGGTGGTGCACCTCCCTCTCCTTCCACCCCACAGTCACACACACCTCATGGCCTCCAGTCTGCCCCCTCCAGCCTGCAAGGCCCTGTCACTGTTCTCCACATCTGACGGAGTCCCTCCCCCCGCTCAGCCATCTCCGTGCTCCCCACCACCCCGGGCCCACCATTTGAGGCCTTCCTGCCGGTCCCATTGCCATGGGTTCGCCCTCATCGTCTTCCCTGTCCCCTCTCTGGGGAGTGCCTTTCTCTTCTTCTACCTAGCTAACTCCTACACGCCCTTCAAAACCTCATTCGTTGCTACCTCTTCTGAGAAGCCTTCCCCAGTTACCTCAGGGCTGACTGCCTTCCCATCTTGTACTTTCTTTATGTCCCGTCTCTCCCCCAGGATGGGGCTGTTCCGACTCCCAGGCGCTCCTCATGTGTCTCCAGCATCACCCAGGCCGGCCCCCCTGGGGTGTGGCTAGTGTTTGATGAATGACTGAGTGAGGGGCTACCTGTGCCACCGTCTCAAGCAGATCCAGTTGGTTTTTTCATAGGTTCTTGGCCACTGGGGCCTGTTCTGGGGCTGGGCTCTGCCCCAGCCATTCCCAGGGCGGCAGGCTGGGGTGCCACCTGCTGTGAGCCTGATGGGGGCTTCCCTAGGCTCCACACGTGACTCCTAATCTGCCCCAGTCGCAGGGCATTGGTCTGCTTGGCCAATGTCCAGCTCCCCAAAAACCCCCAAAGGCAGGGCCCACAGGATCTGCTTCCCACACCCCCCGTCACCCCTCCATTGTCCCCTTCACTCCTCATCCTCACACAAGGCTGAGCCAGCCTCTTAGAGAAAGCTCTAGAATCCTCTGCAGATTGAAGCCTCAGCCCTCCTTATGTTACAGATAGGGAAACTGAGGAATAGAGAGACCACACGGCAGCCAGCGGCCCAGCCAGCCGAGAGCCCGGGGCCCTGTCCCTCCAGCACCCTCCTGGATGTTCCCCGCTGTTCCAGATCCTCAGTGTTGTGGCCTGGGCTGGCCCTGACTCTGCCACCACTTTGGTTCTCACATCTCTGTCCCCTGCCCCTGCTCAGGGTAGAGACAGGGGCCCCAGGCAGATGAACGGAAGCCGGAGCGAGGAGTCCCCGTGCCCAAGGCGCGTGCCAGGCCCCGAGCTTTTCGGGCAGCTCGGCTCAGGCTGGGCCAGGCCAGGTGGGGACACTGGGCTGTAGGGGCTGGGGTGGGGGTGCCTTGAGCATAGGCCTGGGGTGGCAGCCACTCACGGATGGGGCTTGATGCGGATGTAGTTCTTGGGAATAAAGCCCTCAGCGCCTCGGAGCTCAGCCTTGTACCAGTTCTGGTCATCTTCCATGTTCAGGATCTGTGGGCAGGAGAGACACGGTCACCCGGTCACCGAAGAGGGACAACTGCCACCTGCTGAGGTCCTGCTGTTCAAGGACCCCAGGTCGGGGATCCCAGGACCTATTTCACAGAGGACAGTTGGGGACCTGCCCAAGCTCACAAGGACCATGTCTGATGTCTCAGTCCTGCTTGCTTTCAGGCCCAGGACAGCCTGTCCCCAGGAGGGTCACAGACTCCGCAGGCTGGACAGTTGGGGACCCAGAGGAGGTCAGTGGGTTGAACTTTGGGGGGCTGGAGCTGGACTCTCAGGATTTGAATCCCAGGCCCCCAGCAAACCACACGGTCTTGGGGGGGCAGATCCGGGGTGCCTCAGTTCCCAAGCTGTGCCCCTGAGCGTGGGGGCTCCACAGCATTCATATGCCACACAGAGCCATGGGGTGGAGGTCTGAGGTCCCCCAGAAGGTCGGGGAGCCCCAGCCCGAGCTTGGTGCCTCCTGGTGGTTCACCTGGGGTCACTTGCCTTTAAACAGCCCTTATAATCTGAGTTGGGGGATGTCATTTCAGGGTGGTGGGGACTCAGGCACCAGGGAGCAAATAAGGGAGGCCTTTGGGCTATGATGGGGCTGCGGCCCGGCCTGCTCAGGTCACCCGGGCCCCTTGTCAGCAGCCGCGCAGGTGGGCCGAGAGGAACTGAAACAGCCCGAGTGGGGGTGGGCCTTGCAGGGGCTGAGCAACCAAGCGGCCGCAGGGAGGAACTGGCCGGGTCTGGGGAGTGGGTACAGTGTGAGTCTTGGGGCTCCTTCCTCCTTCCCCTGGGCCAGCCTCCCACATGGGACAGCTCATCACCCCAAAGGCTACTTCACAGATGAGAACCCTGAGGCCCAGAGATGGGAGGTGAACAAGGCCACACAGCAGTGGGGAGGCAGAGCCCGTACGGCAAGCCAGGACTCTGGGGTCTGGGGTTCTTGGCTCAGCTGCTCTAGGGGAGACCGTAGCCCATGAGTTTTTAACCTCACTCCCCCTCCCACTTGTGTCTGGACCCAAGGCCTGGAGAGCATCTCTCCTGTCAGTCCTGGAGCAAATGCCAACATTAGCTCAATCCTAGTGGGTATTTGTTGGGGGGGGAGGGGCGGGGAATCAGATATACAACAGCATCCCAAGTAGAGGACATTGGAAGAGCAGAGGGCCGGGGGCAGGCCAATGCAAAGCCATCAATTTAGTTCGATTTTCCTGGGAAGAGCTGAGATTTGCTCCTTTGGGTCCAGGCCTTGCAGGCAGGCACCCCCTTATCTGTCTGCCAGGCCCCGTTGAGTTCCTTCCTGTCTCTGTAGCCTGGGCAAGGTCAGCAGCCCCAGGGGCGGACGGAAGCAGGTGGCTGACTCCGGACAACTTCTGCTGAAAACAAAACAATTCCCCAACTTAATAGGACACTTAAAGCCTGTCAGCTGCCTTCCATGGCCATGGGTTCAAGGAAGATGCCCGGGAGCCTGGCACTACCCTATTCTGTCTGCTTCTGACTCTCTCCATAGTCTCGGCCTCAGTTTCTTCGTCTGTGAAATAGACACATTTGTGGCCTATGCTGAATGTGGCAGTCTTGTAACTACAAAGTCCTGTGTGGCCATGTGACTGTCCTATCTCGAATAGAATCTTCGTTTTGTTTTATTTTGTTTTGTTTTCCTGTCATCTCCCACTCCGAGGACCCAGAAATGTTCTCAATGGTTACATGAGCTGAATTCTTAATGTTCACATTGTTCAAAATCTGCAGACCCCTCTGAGACATGAGAATTCGCACAAAGGAAAGAGACCAACTCCTCCCTGGTGAAATCCACACCTTGGTCTGCCCTCAGGGCTTTGCTCCCACCGCGTCCTCCACCCGGGGTGCCATGTGGGGACTGGGAGGGCTGGGAGCAGGGGGAGGCGGCGGGGAGGAGCTTCTGCACTGGCCCAGGTGAGCGAGGGAGGCCCCGACCGGGCGGGCAGTGCGGGAGGGGTGTGGAGAAGCGGTCAGGGTCGGGATAGGGGTCGGCAGAGTCGCTGACGGGACTCAACAGCAGGCCGGGCACGAGACAGGTAGGGAGCGACCAGGACAAGTCCGGGGGTTGGCACCTGCTCTCGTGGCCATCAGCTGCTATCCCACAGCTGTCGAGGAGCAGATTGGGGGGCTCAGGGTCGACTCCACTGGGTCAGAGGTGCCATCGACCATCCCTCTGGAGATGCCGAGGAGGCTGTGGGCTCCCTGAGTCTGGGTCTCGGGGGCCAGGTCATCCACGGAGAGATGGGGGTGAAGCCGCCACCCACCTCCCTCCTCCAGCTGGGAGCGATGGGGTGCTGTGCCCCCAGAAGTGCCTAGCCCGACAGGCAGGACGCTTTGTTCCAGGGAAGTGATGTTTGGGGCCATTTGTCCAGAGTGGGTGCACCTGTCACCCAGGCTTCCTCCAAGACCGGAGCTCAGATTGCTTTATCCAGGGGCGCTCCCAGGGGTTGGGAATCCCCCTGCGGGCACTGCTGTGACAGGGTCCCACCTCCAGGGGGCGCGCGGGAAACACTCGCTGGAAGAGTGAATGGAATGGCTCTAGGAGCGCCCCCCCCCCGCCCCCTGCCCCCCCAGCCCAGCCAGGTAAAGGAGGGCCCCCGCAAACCCACACACCGCCGCCCTGGCCCGGGAGAAGAGGGGACACAGCGTGACATGGCAGTCACGTTTTTACGGTTCTACAGAAAGAGGGCTTCGCAGGAGTGAGACGGCTGAGGCACGTCGGGGACTAAATTTAAGAGGGCGTCAAGAAACTCAGGAATCAAGATAAAGAATATTTTAAGACAAGATGTTGAAAAAATCAAATCAATGCAAAAACTCTGATTACGTTCATGAGTTAACAATAAGGTATCAATACCAGTCCATTAACGGAAAAACGGTAGGGTGCTAATCATGTAAGATGCTACCCACTGGGGCAGATGGGTCCAAGTCCCCCTGTGCTATCTCCTCGATTTTTCTGTAAATCTAAAACTGTTGTGAACATTAAAAAGCTAATGCAAGGGGCGCCTGCGTGGCTCAGTCGGTTTAAGTATCTGTCTTCGGCTCAGGTCACGATCCCGGGATTCTGGGATCCAGTCCCTCATCTGGTTCCCTGTTCAGCAGGGAACCTGCTTCTCCCTCTCCTCCCTGCTCGTGCTCTCTCTCTCAAATAAATAAAATCTTTAGAAAGAAAGAAGGAAAGGAAGGAAGAAGGAAAGGAGGAATAGCTCATGGCCCACCTCCCAAAACCAACCACTGCTAGCTTTTCGGATCATTTCTTTCTAGAAAGTTCTTTTTTTTTTTTTTCAGAGCACAAATCCAGTGCATGATGGGTAGTTTTCCTTCCACAAAATTAATACCTATTGATTATCTGTGTAGAGAACGTTTGCATTCTGCTTTTTGCCACTTGATGCTGCTTCATGGGCTTTTTTATGCTGTTAAACACCCTCCCCAAATAGCATTTTCAGGGCTGTATGATATTTGGTACCATCACTAGGTGGGCAGTCAAGGCTGATTTCACACTCTGCAAACTTGCACCCATATTCCCCACCCCTCGCCTGCTTCATTCTTTCCCATGCACTGTCTCCTTCTGACAAACTCTGTATGTTACTTATTAATCTGGTTTGTGGCCCTCGGCTGCCACCAGAATGTCAGCTGCATGAGCAGTGCCTGTGTCCATTTTCTCCTTGCTGAGTCGTCACTGCCTAGCCGAGGCCCGCGGACATGCAGAGTGCTCCCTGAATCCCCATGAGAGAACACACATACATCTCTGATCACGTCTCAGTTTTCCAGAGGCAGAATTTCTGGGTCACAGGACATGGCGATTTGTATGGGTTTTTATATGTTCTCCAAGTTCTCTGCAGAATGATTGTGTCACTTTACCTGTCCACCACCCCCATGTAAAAGTGCACATTTTCCCACACCCTCAATAACCTTGGAGATTCTTTTTAAAATAAAATTTTGCTGATCTGGCAAATGGAAAACAGTTACTTGCTTTAAGTTGGGTGGTTTTGTTACTGGTGAAATTGGGCACTTACTTGCTTACATTGCTTCTTTGGCAATTTTCCCGTTCATATCCTGTGCCCATTTTTCTATTATGCTGTTTGTGATTTTCTTATTGATTTATAACAGCTCTTTACATATTAAGGATATTAATATTTTGCATGATTTTTTTGTGTGTTTGTTTAAACCACCTTCATTTCTTACCTAGGAGACTGCAAGAGCCCCTCTCTGCTTCCATTCCTGTCCCCTCTGTTATCTTTTGAAAATGTAAATTTGATCAAGTTTTTTTCCCTGCTGAAAACTCTTTATAAATTTAGAATGAAATACAAATCTTTCACAGGCCCTGATGCCTGCCTACCTCCAACATCATCCTTACCCTCTCCTTCTCACCCACTGCCCTTCAGCCACAGACCTTTCAACTCTTCAAATACACAAATATGGTCCTGCCTCAGGGCCTTTGCACCAGCTGTTCTCCCCACACCTGGTGCTCTCTTCCCCCGGCTCTTTGCATGGCTGATTCCTGCTCATCCTTCAGGGCTGAGCTAAAGGTGTTATCTCTCTCTCTCTCTTTTTAAGTAAACTCTATGCCCAATGTGGGGCTCGAATTCATGACCCCGAGATCAAGAGTCACATGCTCCATTGACTGAGCCAGCCAGGCGCCCCTAGGTCTTAACTCTTCTGAGAGACTGTCCTGACCACCCCATCTAAAGCTGTCCCCCTGTCCCCTCCCACCCACCGTCACCCTCATTCCGTCTCGCTGTGTTCATTTCTTCAATCCATTCATCACCTCCTGATGTCACTCACTCTCTGGAATGTCAGCTCCCAGAGGGCAGGGACTTTGCTTCGTTCCTTGCTATATCCCCAGCACTTAGGACAATGCCTGGCAAAGGGTAGGTGCTCAATCACTTGACAAATGTTTGTGGAAGGAAGGAATAAAAAGGCAGATCTTCCCACTGCCTGACATTCCTCCATCAGTCTTTGAGCCTGAAAAGTCCCCTCCTCAGTCTCTGTGGACACGAGGTGCAAATCCCCCTGGGAGGGATGCCCCCGTTTCAGCTAACACGTTAATCCTTCCGTCCTTCCTTCTTTCCTACAACATTCCCCATGTTTTATTAGGAGTTTACTGTGGGCCAGACACTGCTTTATGTCCTGATGCTCCAGTGTGGTCCTGGCCTCGTGAGCTCACCCCTTCCTTAGCCAGCACCTCTGTTAGAAGCAAACATGCTGGGAGTTGCCTAATGCTTTAGCAAAAGTTGGTGGAAAACGTGACTCATCTTGGGGTGGGGGTCAGGGGCACCGGAATCTGGGAGGGAAGTGGAGATGTCATAGTCTTTACTATAATTGCCTTGGGGGACACCCAAGGATCCATCCTGTCCACCACTGGCTGATCACTCTGAGCCTCAGCTGGAGCCCAGCACCTACTCCGTTCCTATGTCCTCATTGTCCCACTCCCCACCAAGCCCCAAATCTGGGTCTAGAGACCCCAAACTGCTCTCAAAGCAGTCAATGAAGCCTCTGAACTAGACCCACCTCTCCCAGGATGTCTCCTGCCCCGGCTAGGTGGTGCTGGTGCTAAGCCTGCCCCTGTCGCCCGCCGGCCACATGTCCCCAGGGCCCCCAGCCAGCAGCTCAGGTGGAGAGAGGAAGGGGATTCCTTAAGGGGACATGGTTCCTCTTGGGGAGCATCACACTCCTGAACCCCAACCCAGGCTGTTCAGTCTCATGGAGACAGAATGAAGGTTCCAGAATCAAGCCGTGGTATGACTTTCTTTTCCCTTTCCTCCACACTGCTGGGAAGCTCCTTCTCTACACTGAAATCACAGTTCTTCACCCTGAAAGCTTTTCTGTCCCTCTCCCCCTCTTTTCAACTGTCTTTTCAAACTCTTCCCAGGAAAACTGGGCGTTGAACCGACTCCTGCCAGGCACTAAGCTAATGTCCCCTTGAATCTTCACAACGCGCCCCCTGAAGGACAGGTCACAGTTATCTCCCCATTTCCAAGATGGGGACACTGAGGCTCAGCGGGAGGAGGCGACTTGTCCAGAATCACACAGCCAATACCTGGAGAAGCCAGGCCTGTCCTCCTCCGGAAGCTGGACCCTGTTTGGGGGGCTGTCCTGGGCCCCTGATTCTTAACACCCTCCCAACTCAGCCCATCCCAGCCACCCTACCTTGAGTGTGTCCCCCTTGTTGAAGGCCAGCTCATCACTCTCCGTGGCCTGGAAGCTGTACAGGGCCACAGACTCCATCCCGCTGGTCCCAGGCCCCAGCAGCTGGGCTCCGAGCAGGGTCGGCTCTTCCTGCTTCCTCTGCAGTCGAGGACCGTCTTCCTTTGTTTTGAGAGCGAGCTGTGCTTTTGAAGTGGCCCCCGAGGGAGGAGAAACAGGAAGCTGACAAGTCACAGAGCACGGCGAGCCTGTGAGCAGCCCGGCCCCTACCTTAGACCCCAAAGGCCAGGTATGGCTCTCGGGGAGTCCCCAGGCAGCCCTGGGAGGGGGTGCCCTCTTCTACCCATGTCACAGATGAGGTACAGAGGTTTCCAGAGAAAAAGTGCCTTCCTGGCAGCTCGGGCAATGTGTCTCATGGTCCCAACCACCCCCACCGGCTTGCCAATCTGCCCTTCACATTTTCTGAACTCCAAGGCCTCTCAGAACTCCCCAGGGCCTGCCTCGTCCACCCCGAGCTCCTTGCCTGACATTCAAGGCACTTCCAAGCCATTACCCCTGCCTACCACTGCTCCTCTCCAGAGCCATCCTTTGTTATCCTCTTGCCCTGTGAACAAACACTGGGCTCCAGCCAAGGGGGGGTGGGTGGGGGACACACTGCTCTTTCATGCCCCTGCCTTTTGCACATGCAGGTCCCTTCCCCTGTCTCTTCCCGGGAGACTCCTATGCATCCCTCAAAGCCCATTTCAGAAGGTGCCTCTTCCGGTTTTAAACACTGGGCATCCTCCATGCAATTGAGATACTAAGGTCAAAGAGAACTGCAAATAAATCTTGACCTCTCCTTAGTAGGTTTATTACGGGTCATGGTATCAGGATAGCAATTCTGCAACAACAGCATGAGTATTACAGGAAAGAGCATCAGTGGATAAATGCGGTGGCGTTGCTTCAAACCCTGGTTCTTTCCGGGAAAGAAAGGAGACACAAACCTGGAAGGGCAAAGCGAGGAAGAGCCCTGTGGCATTGGATGGGAACTGGATGGCTCAGTGTGCAGGCATGCTGTTTTTTTTCTATAAAGGAGTTTTTCCTCCTTTGTTTATATCAGTATGGTTACATCCTGCTTTCCTGTTTTCGTCAATGGGTTAGAATCCATAACTGCAACGATTGATGTGGGATGCTCAAACTGTCCCGGATTTGGCCAGTGGGATCCCTTTCAAGCTGCCTGCTTGTCCTTCTGCCAAGTGCCCGTCCTTCTCTGAACAAGTCCCTTCTGCCGGTATGTTCCAGGCTCATCGAAGTCTTCTCCTGCGTCACCCTGGAATCAGCCTCCTCAGAGAGGTGGAAGATAGTGTTTACCCAGGATTGAGTCGGTGTTAGTTGGGTTTATTACCCTGGAGCTGTTAGAGCTTCTAGACCCACTACACAGGCAAAGAAGGGGGGAAAATACACACACACACACACACATCCATTATGTGTAAATATACTCATATATAAACTCATTATATATGTAGATATAAAAGAGAGACTCATTCATATGAGTCTTGAGAAATAGATTTCCTGGGGGACAGAGTATGTCCATATTTCTAAGTTTACTTCTCTGCGTGTCTATATAGTTCTGGATAATAGATTAAAAACTAGGAGCTCAAGCAGATATGAATGGGTGAATGCAGATGAGGGGTCTATGCGTGTCCTTGTGCCCTTCTCAGTTTTTCTGAAGGCTTGAAATTTTTCTATGTAAAACATTGATAAGCTATAGTTATCTCAAAATAAAAGGTTTAATTAAAAATAAAAATAAAAAAACAAAAGCCGTGGGGCAAGAAGAGGAACATGGCAGAAGCCATGGCCCGTTCCGGAGCCCCTAAGCCTTGGCCAGCACCCCACAACCCCTTCCTGGTCTTTCCTCCAGGCCCCTCCCTGTCTTCCGCCCAGACCCCAGCGTGACAGGATGTTTTAAGGCTCTTCTTTCCGGCTCAGTTTCAGCTGAGGTTTCAAAGCCTCAGAATGGTGCAGCCAGGGGGTTGGGATCCACCCCACCCCAAATCTGAGGTGCCTAAAGGCAGGCGTGGGGAGGGTTTTCCTTAGGAAGCCGAGCATGTGTCCCCTGGGGCTTGGGGGCCAGCTGGCTGGTTTATTTAATGTTTTTCAAAGTCCTTATTCTGTGCCAAGTCACACACAAAAAGGTGAGTAGCTCTCCAAAGGGCCATGGCTAGTATGTGGCCAGGCTCGGGGGGGGGGGTCAAGCCTGGGCGGACCTGAGCCAGGCCAGGCGGTGACCCCCCTGCCACGTGTGACCTCAGCCTGGAGGCTGAGGAGCACACCGTGAGTCAAGAGAGCCGAGCTGGGGGTGAGCCACAGATTGGAGGAGTACAAATGCACCCAATTCCCGGAGATCACAGAGAACCCCCCAAATGGGACTTGACCGAGAGGACCCTTCGGGACTTTGGGCACCCCAGCTGAGGGTAGACAGTGGGGCCTACAATGAAGGGGGCATCAGATCTGGCAGCTAGGAGCATCAAGCCCCTCAGGGGAATTGCAGCTGGAGTCCCTGGGGAAGTCCCTCAAAAGCTGCCCACAGGAGGAAAAAAAAAATCAGCATTGGTCACTAGCCACGCCAGGCCACAGCAGAGCCAGCCACGTAAGACTCTCCATCCTTAGGCCCTAATTCCTTGTGGCAGGCTGATCCGTGGCCCCAAGACATCCAGGGCCTCATCCCTGGACCCTGTGAATGTTCCCTCGTCTGACAAAGGGACCTCGCAGACGCGGCTGAGGTCAGCATCTTGAGGTGGGGAGAGGACCCTGGATTGTCCAGGGGCGCCCTCGGTGTGACCTCAGGTATCCTCGGAGAGGGGGATGGAGGCCGCTCTGACACAGAAGCAGGAGGTATGTGACCGAAGCACGATGCTAGGCTCCCCGCTTTGAAGGTGGAGGAAGGGGCCACGAGCCCAGGGATGCGAGGGGCGCGGCTCTGGAAGCTGAGAAAGGCCCCGCACAGAGTCTCCCCTGGAGGCTCCACAAGGAGCCAGCCTGCCCACGCCTTGATGTTAGTCCAGTGACACTGATTTGGGACTTCTGGTCTCCACAACTGCAGAGAATAGTCTTGTGTTGTTAAATAAGCCACTAAAGCTTGTTACAGAAACCACAGGACACAAATATACCCCATCTCCCTCAGGGGCTGATCCTACGGGGAGGACATTCGGAAAAGGCAGCTTGAGACCTGAAGGCTGGGGGCCAGGTCCAGAGCCAGGGGCGGGGGTCGGGGAACCACAATTTTCAATGCAAGTTGGAGTTCTGTCCTTATTAGACTGGATTATAACCTTGAAACTACAAGGAGGCAGGACGGAGGACTTTTTATCATCAGATGTTAACTGAGAGACATCTGAGGGATCTCCCTGAGTTCTCGTTCTGGGCCGGGAAGGAAGCATTTGTCAAGGAAAGTTTAGCAACAGAGGGGAGAGGAAGGATCAAATTGTTTTCTGAGGCCCATTCACTCAAGAACTCTTTCTTAATGGGGCGCCTGGGTGGCTCAGTCGGTTAAGCGTCCAACTCTTGGTTTCCGCTCAGGTCCTGATCTCAGGATCGTGAGATCGAGGCCCGCATGGGGCCCCGGGCTCAGTGTGGAGTCTGCTTAAGAATCTCTCTTCCTCTCCTTCTGTGCCCCCTCCCCATGCTCTCTCTCAAATAAATCTTTAAAAACTTGGGCGCCTGGGTGGCTCAGTTGGTTAAGCGTCTGCCTTCGGCTCAGGTCATGATCCGGGGGTCCTGGGATCAAGCCCCGCATCGGGCTCCCTGCTCCGCGGGAAGCCTGCTTCTCCCTCTGCCTGCCGCTCCCCCTGCTTGTGCTTTCTTTCTCTGTGTCAAATAAATAAATAAAATCTTTAAAAAACAACAACAACAAAACTCTTTCTTGAGCCTCTATTCTGTGCCCGGCTCTACGTAAGATTTTGTGTGTGTAACAGAGAGATGGAGAAAACAAAACAAAACAGAACAAATTTCTGCCTTCAGAGATAGACAGCCAGCAGACCCCCGTGAAACCGGTGAAAACTAGTGAACAACCCCTAAAAAATATTTAAAGCTTCTGAAAAGGGTCCAAAGGGTGAACAGAAAATGAAAACTCATTTAAGAACACTTAGGAAAATTTGGTAAAAAAAGGTGAGAGTCTGTGATATTTGAACCAAGACCGCTCCCTCCCTTTACTCTCCGACCGGTTCAGTGAGGTGAAGACTCCACTCCAGACCACTGGGGCCAACGACACAGGGCCCTGCCCCCCCAGACCAATGACACAGGGCCCTGCCCCCCCAGACCAACGACACAGGGCCCTGCTCCCCCAGAACAACAACACAGACCCCTGCCCCCCCACCAAAACACAGGGCCCCTCTCCCCCCAGACCAACGACACAGGGCCCCCCTCCCCCCAGACCAACAACACAGACCCCTGCCCCCCCACCAAAACACAGGGCCCCTCTCTCCCCAGACCAACAACACAGGGCCCTCCTCCCCCCAGACCAACAACACAGGGCCTTCCTCCCCCAGACTAACAACACAGGGCCCCTCTCCCCCCAGACCAACGACACAGGGCCCCCCTCCCCCCAGACCAACAACACAGACCCCTGCCCCCCCACCAAAACACAGGGCCCCTCTCCCCCCAGACCAACGACACAGGGCCCTCCTCCCCCCAGACCAACAACACAGGGCCTTCCTCCCCCAGACTAACAACACAGGGCCCCTCTCCCCCCAGACCAACGACACAGGGCCCCCCTCCCCCCAGACCAACAACACAGACCCCTGCCCCCCCACCAAAACACAGGGCCCCTCTCTCCCCAGACCAACGACACAGGGCCCCTCTCCCCCCAGACCAAGGACACAAGGCCCCCCTCCCCCCAGATCAACAACACAGGGCCCCTCTGTGGGCTGACCCGATAGGGCCGAGGCCAGGGGCATGGAAGGTGGGAGAATTCACTCAGGGCAGAACAGAGGAAATAGAAGTTCACTGAATACACTGCGAAGGAGCTGTGGGCAGGACAGCAAGGAGGTGGGGGGGGGGCTGGAGTTAAGGGGGAAGTGAGGAGGTATGGGAACATACGGAATTTTCCTTTTTGGTGCCTGTGTCTGGGTATAAGTAGCCCATTGGTCAGCCAGGGCTTATGGATATTTTGAGGTGGGTCCCCTAGTGGGCCTGTTTGCATCCAGCCCTGTGGTCACTGTGGACCCTTCCTCCTCACTCAGGTTCCCGGTGCTCAAGCCTGGGGCCTAAAAGCAGTCTCTACATCCACCCCTATTGTCCAGACAGATGGACAATGAAAGATCTTTGGCATTCGGGCGGGGATCTTCAGTAGCTGTTTCATGCTGGATGGTGTGTGCGGCGGGGTGGGGGGCACGCTGTCTCTACCTAAACTTGTCGGCCCATCAGGGGTCCTGCGCAATTGTAGACCAGGGCATGGTAGTACATTAATGTACTGATAGGCGATGTGAACGACATTCCTTAGTGGCCAGGTCCATGAGATTTAGGGGGAGGGGACCCTCTGATGGGATGAACTGGAATCCTTGTCAAACCATCATCTGTATATGGAATTGTTGGATTCTAGAAGAGACAAATTTAACCAAGAGATTAAAGAGAGGGGGACCAGTAATTAGGAGTATGAATATGGAGGCCAGGGGTCCTAAGAAAGGAAGAAGCCAGGAGAGCCAGGACCGGGATTCTTTCCAGGAAAACCATCCTTGTGTTGAATGGTCCCGGAGGGAGGCCTGTTGAATCAAATTATGGACATTTTCTTGTGTTTGCCCTGATTGATTGACCCAAAACAATGTCCCTTTTGATGAAGGATAATTGGAAGGCAGGCAGGGACAAGGGGCCCCTGCCCAAGAAGTAACTACCCCTAGAAGGATTTTACACCACCCTGGAAGGAGTCCTCCACCCTTTTCCATATGATAGATAGGTGAGAAAAATCTGATTGGATGACAGGCACAGGGAGGGTTAATCAGATTAAAACAGCCTGCCAACAAGCCCATAAAAACCCCTAGACTTAGAAACTCTGGTGGCAACCCCTTCGGGTCCCCTCCCTCTTTGGGAGCTTTGTACTATCACTTTGCTATCACTCTATAAACCTTGCTTTGCTACCCACCACTCTGTCTGGTCTACCTCTTCATTCTTCGAAGTGGCATGACCAAGAACCACGGGCACTGACGGAGAAAATCCTGAAACACTTTAGCATGGCACAGATACCCCCTGGGGCTACAGCTAGGAGATCTAAGCTGTGTCGGTTGGGCTCAGGTGTGGCTACAAGACCCCAACTGGGTTTGTATAGTTAGGATGGATTTAGCTATTGTTTCTAGGCCTTTTGCAACCTCTAGGGATAGATGACGATAGACCATGGATGAGGGTCTAATATTATATAAAACCTCCCACCCCAGTGTGATTCCTGCAGTTATCTCTAGGCCATTGAGAAAGGAGATTATGTGAATAGCACGCTTCATTTGGGGTGAGGTGTCCGATTAGGGGAAGGGCCATTGGAATGGCCTTTGGGGCTATAAGAATATCTGGGAGGAGCACCTGGTTGGCTCAGTCGGTTAAGCATCTGACTCTTGATTTCAGCTCAGGTCATGATCTCAGGGTCATGAGGTTGGGCCCCGGCGTTGTGCTCTGCACTGGGCGTGGAACCTGCTTAGGATTCTCTTTCTCCTCTCCCTGTGCCACCCCCACCCCCACTCATGCTCTCTCTAACTCTAAAAAAGAAAATCTGGAGAGAGCATTACATCTGGAGAGTGCAAGTTCCAGTCCAGTCGGCAGGGAGACAGATATGGACAGCATTTCCACAGAGGAAGAAGAATCCTGAAGGGGTGGAGAAGCAAGCCTACCTGCCAGGAAGGGAAGAAGAAAGACCAATACCATCATAGTGCCCCAGCCGGGGTGGCTGCCACAAGGGGCTCCTGCAGAATGATTTTCCAGAAAAGCATATGTCCAGTGACATCTGTGAGTTTTCTGAATTTAAGAGAAATTGGGGAAAGGATTGGCAGGGTCCCCATTTTGTGAGCTGCAACCAAAGTGAAGGAGTTGGGGCAGTTTTGAGGTCTGCCTTAGCAGAACTGTGGTGTTTCCTGCATCCAAAGGGATTGAGGGGGAATGATTAGACTGAGGGTACTAGAGAATCTAACTTGTCCCTACGACCCTGGAGTAGAGGTAGTGTGTTGAGAATCTGTGATAGTGAAGGTGAGGTGGCATTTTTCGGGTGGCCATGTTCCCACTAGTATTCCCTGTGGTCTTGTGGTCACAATGCAAATGGGTGCCTATAAGGGTAGCTGAATGAAAAGAAGGGTCCCAAGATGGATGGGGTTGGTGCCTATAAGGCTTGAAATCTGTTTGAGACTGCTGTAGATAATCTAAGGCTGCCTGGAGCATATTAGTTTTAGGAAATTTGGTTACAGTGTAGGCTAAGGAGGCCTTTATTGCCATCCATTCTTTAGGGGTGGCCGGGTAAGGGGATCCAAGTCCCCCATTGGAGGCATCTATGCATAGCCAACAATTGGAGGAATAGGTTGAATCGGCTGTTTGGAGGAGGCATTGTGCCTCCTTGAGGACTGGGAAATAGGGAGCGGAAAGCGATAGACAACAATATAAGAGTAGAACAGGGGCCATATTTAACAGTGGGAAGGTCTTTTTGCTATTCAGGTTTAGAGCCAATTATGTGAGCATGGAAATCCACGTTTGGGACCAGATATGCACCAAAAGAATGTTACAATAACAAAGACAAAGATTATTTTTTAAGATTTTATTTATTTGAGGGAGAGAGAGAGAGCGCACAAGCCAGGGAAGACACAGAGGGAGGGGGGAGCAGACTCCCTGCGGAGCAGGGACCCCAATGTGGGGCTGGATCCCAGGACCCCGGGATCATGACCTGAGCCAAAGGCAGCCACTTACCTGATTGAGCCACCCAGGTGCCCTAACAAAGACAAAGATTAATCCAAACAGGGGTGTTGATTGTATTGTGAGAACCAGGACATCAAGGGGGGATAGCTCCAGGTAACTTATGATTTCTGACCAAGTAAATTTGGAGAGGTCACACCAAAGGAAAAGGTCAGAATGAAGTCTTGGATTTGGGAGGAAAGTATTCAGGGAGTTTTTCTAAGATAAAATCATAGAATGATTGAATGTGAGTGAATGGGCATTGGCAATGGGCCAGATTCATGGGTCTCTGGGCCTCTAGGTGTATATCACCTGAGTCTCGTTTGAACAAAGATCTCCAACGGGCTCACAGCCGTACTTGGCAGAGAGGGCTCCTCACCTGGGGCTGATGCAGTCTTGATTCTGGAAAGATGGATCCACAGGGAGAAGGCATGAAGTTTTACCACTGTTGGGGTGGTCAAGAGAACTTGATAGGGCCCAGTCCAGACAGGTTCAAGTGGCTTTTTGTTCTGTGAAGGAGACTTAAGGTACACCTAATTCCTGGATGTAAGTTCTGGATATATGTTCCCTGAGAAAGAGGGGTCAGTTTGGGACTGTACTGGTTTTGGTGGATATTAATGGCAGAGACAGTTTGCCCGAGGGCTATAACATAGTATGTGAGATCGTGGCTTTCGGGGTCTAATAAAAGATCTGTCTAGAGAAAGGGTTTCCCATAAAGAACCTCGAAGGGACTGAGATGGGTTGTAGATTTTGGGGTGATATGATGACTCTCATCTTGGCCAAAGGAACCAAGTTTTGTTTCTGAGACGGATCAGATATCAGAAAGGAAATGTGAACGCTAATAACCAAGGGCATGACATTTTGTGGAGAAACAGAAGTCAGGTCCTTAGGCTCATAGTTAGTGCCAGACCAGGTATGGGATGGGGGAGAGGGGGCCTTTGTAGGGTGGTACAGTGGTGGCAATGGCAGAGGCCCCCAGGGCATGAATAGGAACCAGGGGAGGCCCTGGGTCTTCAGGGGGAGGGGAAAGACAACAGGGTGGAATAAAAGAGGGGTCATCTAGGGGCGCCTGGGTGGCTCAGTCGTTAAGCATCTGCCTTCAGCTCGGGTCATGATCAGGGTCCTGGGATCGAGCCCCGCATCGGGCTCCCTGCTCGGTGGGAAGCCTGCTTCTCCCTCTCCCACTCCCCCTGTTTGTGTTCCCTCTCTCGCTGTGTCTGCCTCTGTCAAATAAATAAATAAAACCTCCAAAAAAAAAAAAAAAGAGGGGTCATCTAGAATGTCCATGGGTCAGATGGGCCATGAAACTGAGCAAGACACATTCTAGTTCTTGCAGAGGTCAGAGTTTTGGGACAATGCCATGAAGGTTTGTACATAGGAGACCTCCAACTGTTTGGAGGAGTTCCACCAAAAGAGGTCAAGCTGGAAAATAGTATAAGAAAGAGTTCCACCAAGGGGCCATACCTCTTGATCTAGGAGTTTGTACTGAGGCCAGGAAACATATGAAAAGATGAGACATTTTTTTCCAGTTGGGGTCAAATTTGTTCCAGTTTTTAAGAATACAGCCCAAGGGAGAGTCTGAAGGAATAGAGGGGGTTTGTCCCATAGTGGGAAAGACCAGCTGCCGAGTCCCAAAGAGGTGTCCTGCCAAAGGGAATGGAGCTCTGACTTGTGGTCGCGATTTCAGTCAGGGTGTCCCACTGACCTGAAAAAGGACCAGACCTTATGCGGGGCGAGTGACTCTACTGGAATGTCCCACCAAGGGGAGGGTCATGGCAAATGGCAATAGCAATTCCCGCTAGTTACTGTGGGCCCTTCTAGCTCAGGTTTCCAGTGCCTAAATTGGCCTCTGCACCCTCCCCACTCAAACCAACAACACATGGCCACTCTTCCCTCAAGACCAAGAACACAGGGCCCCTCCCCCCAGACCAAGAACACAGGGCCCCTCCCCCCAGACCAACAACACAGGGCCCCTCCCCCCTCAAAACCAACAACCCAGGAACCCTCTCCCCCTAGCTCCCAGTAGGAGGACTTTCTTCCTGGGAGGAGCAGAATGTCAGCATTTCTCAAGCTGTTCCAGCTGCCTATTGCTAAAGCTAAGTGGATAACCGTGTCTGTGAGGTGGCAGCTCCCTTTTGCCCAGCCTCCATTCATGGAACAGAGGCAGTACCTTGAGTGCAGTGTGCTGAGAATACTGGGGCCCTCTTACCCCTGCCTTGACGCACAAGGTGGTGGTTCCACACTAGGAAAGACAAGCTGAGAGGACCTCAGGCTGCTCCCTCCCCCATCTCCCCACCTAAAGCAGGGGTATTATTCAGAGAGAAGCTTGCCATTGTCCTCATCCTTGGTTCCAGAACCCTGGCTCAGAGGTTTGCCTGGGGTATAGAAACTGGCCATAAAACAGCTCCTACTCTCTTCCGAGGGAACTGACCTCATCTACACCAGAGAGTGAAGACGTTCAAGCCTAAAGGTGCTCTCAAGAATAGTGGAGGTTCTGGGAGAAGACAACTGGGAGGAGATTCAAGACACAAGCTGAACTGTAGGCTGGCTGGTTTGCAGGAGAGAACAAGGGAATAATACAGGTAGGAGGAGCCCTTCTGGGATCAGAACAAATAATCAATTATGGACCCTACACTATTCCTTCAAAGGAGCCAGAGTTGGTTGGATTCTTTGTAGAACAATGTATGCCCCAGGGTACTGTTGAAAACAATAGAAAAATCCGTTGGAAATTAGTGGAGCTTAACAGCTGGGTGTGGTCAGGGAAAGAAAGAATGAGAGACCTGCCAAAACCACTGTCATCCCAGGGTGACTGTGAGCATTCCAAAGCTATGCCTCCCTGAAAAAAACATCAGAGGTTGAATACTGTGGGATGAAGAGACTTCCCCAAAATTACACAGTTGTCATGAAGCAAATAAGAAAATAACAGTAACAAGCCCCAGAGTAGGGAAACCCATACCCAGAGTTGCTACAACATATTGTCCAAAATGTCTCTCTCTATATATATGGCAAAACAAAACAAGGAAGCATGACCATACACAGGGAAAAATCAGGCAACATAAACTGCATGTGAGAGACACCAGCTGTCAGATTTACCAGAAAAACTCTTTAGTCATTTTAAACATGTTTACAGAACTAAAGGAAACCATGATTAAAGAAGTAAAGGAAGGCATGATGACACATCTCATCAAATAGATAATATCAGTAAAGAGACAGAAATTATGAAAAGAACCAAAGGGAAGTTATAGAGTTGGAAAGTATAGTAACTAAAATGGAAAATTCACCAAAGGTCTTGATAGTAGATTTGAACTGGCAGAAGAAAAAATAAGTAAACTTAAATATGGGTTGATAGAGATTATACAGACTGAAGAATAGAGAGGAAAAAAAGAAGGAACAAAAATTAAGAGAGCCTCAGAGAAATTTGGGACACCATTGAGCACATCACCATTCACATAATGAAATGGGTTTACCAAAAGGAGATGAAAGAGGGAAAGGTGCAGAAAAAATATTCAAAGAGATAATGGCAGAAATCTTCCCAAATTTATTGAAAAAACAGTAGCCTATACATCCATGAAGCTCCAAGTAAGTTAAAACAGAGAGAACCACAAACAGACACTACATAGCAAAATGCTAAAAGTCAAAGACAAGGAGACAATCGTGAAAGTGGCAAGAAAAATCCCACGTTCTTAAGAGAACTTAAGAAAGACTAACAGCTGACTTCTCAGCAAAAACCACGGAGTATAGAAGATAGTGGGATAACATCTTCAAAATACACAAAGGAAAAGCTGTCAACCAAGAATCTTATATCCAGCAAAGCTATCTTTCAAAAATGAAGGTGAAATACAGATTTTCCCAGAAAACAAAAAATGAGAGAATTTGGGCACCTGGGTGGCTCAGTCAGTTAAGCATCTGCCTTCAGCTCAGATCATGATCCCAGGGTCCTGGGATCAAGTCCTGCATCAGGCTCCCTGCTCAGCAGGGAGTCTGCTTTTCCCTCTCTGCCCCTCCCCCATGTGCATGCACACACTCTCTCTCTTAATAAATAAGTAAAAATGAGAGAATTTGTTGCTGGCAGACCCACCCTACAAGAAATACTAAAGGAAGCTCTTCAGACTGAAAGCAAGTGACTCCAAATGACAATTTGAATCCATAAAACAAACAAAAAAGCACTGGTAAAGGCAACTATGTAATTATAAAAGATAGTAGAAGTGCATATTTTCTCATTTCTATTCCTAACTGATTTATAAGGTGATTGTATAAAGTAATATGTATACAATGTATTGTTGGGGCTATAACAGGTAAAAATGTAATATGTGCAAAAAAATGTAAAATATGTAATATATTTGCCAATGACAGCACAAAGAAAGTAGGTAGGAGGGCGCCTGGGTGGCTCAGATGGTTAAGCGTCTGCCTTCGGCTCAGGTCATGATCCCAGGGTCCTGGGATCGAGTCCCACATCGGGCTCCCTGCTCCTTGGGAGCCTGCTTCTCCCTCTGCCTCTCTCTCTCTCTCTCTCTCTGTCTCTCATGAATAAATAAATAAAATCTTAAAAAAAAAAAAAAGAAAGAAAGAAAGTAGGTAGGAGCAAAGCTGTATTGGGCTAAGGAAATAACTATAGATAATAAAATAATAATTATAACAATGTATTGTTGGGTTTATAACATTAATAGATGTAATACAAAAATATACACAATAATACCACAAGAAGTGGAGGGGGGAGAATAGAGCTATATAGGAGTATCATTTCTATATATAGCTGGAATTAAACTGATATAAATCAGCTGATTCAGATAAGATATATGTGGTAAATCCTAGAGCAACTGCTAAAATAAATTTTAAAAAAGTGAAAAAAAAGGAATTAAAATTCCACATTGGAAAATATTCTCTTAATGCAAAAGAAAGCCATAAAGGAGGAATACAGGAACAAAAAAAGAAATGAAATCTAGAAAACAACAAGTTAAATAGCAGACATAAATCCAACTCTGTCAGCAATAACATTAAATGTAAATGGATTACATTAAGTAATGCATTCAAAAGGCAGAGATTGTCATATTGGATTAACAAACAAGATCAAACTATATGTTGTCTATGGGAGACACACTTTCAAAGATACAAATACATTAAAAATAAAATTTTAAAGATATATCATTCAAACAATAACTACTAGAAAGCTAGAGTGGCTATAGTGATATCAGACAAAATAGACTTTAAAACAAAAAATGGGGATGTCTGGGTGGCTCAGTTGTTAGGCATCTGCCTTCAGCTCAGGTCATGATCCCAGAGTCCTGGGATCGAGCCCCACGTCAGGCTCCCTGCTCAGCGGGAAGCCTGCTTCTCCCTCTCCCACTCCCCCTGCTTGTGTTCCCTCCCTCACTGTCTCTCTCTCTCTCAAATAAGTAAATAAAAATCTTTATTTTTTATTATTATTCTCTCTTTTTTTATTATTATGTTATGTTAATCACCATACATTACATCATTAGTTTTTGATGTAGTGTTCCATGCTTCATTGTTTGCGTATAACACCCAGTACTCCATAAATAAAAATCTTTTAAAAAATTAAAAAAATATAAAACAAAAAGTGTTACTAGACAAAGAGAGACTTTAAACATTTTTTTTAAAAGATTGATTTATTCATTTTAGAGAGAGAGCAGGGGGAGGGGCAGAGGGAAAGAGAGACTTAAGCAGACTCCACGCTGGGTGTGGAGCCTGACACAGGGCTTGATCCCACAACCCAGAGACCATGACATGAGCTGAAACCAAGAATCAGACATTCAACTGACTGTGCCACACAAGCACACTCAAAGAGGGACTTTTTTTTTTAAGTAAGCTTTACCCTCAATGTGGGACTTCTACTCATGACCCCAAAATTGAGTCACATGCTCCACCCATTGAGCCAGCCAGGCACTCCAAAGAGGGACATTTTCATAATGATAAAAGAGTCTATCCATTAGGAATGTATAACAATTATAAACAAATATCTACTAAATAGCACATTGAGTGGCGCCTGGGTGGCTCAGTCATTAAGTGTCTGCCTTCAGCTCAGGTCATGATCTCAGGGTCCTGGGATCGAGCCCCGCATCGGACTCCCTGCTCCATGGGAGGCCTGCTTCTCCCTCTGCCACTCCCCCTGCTTGTGTTCCTGCTCTTGCTGTGTCTCTCTGTCAAATAAATAAATCTTTAAAAAAAAAAAAAAAGAATAAATAGCACATTGAAAGAAAATTGACCAAAATGAAGGGGAAAATATAAAATGAAAAAAATATTTGGAGACTATAAAAACTACTAAAAATAATCCACTTTCAGGATGAATAGAACAATTAGACCATAGATTAACTAGGAAATAGAAGACTTGAATAACACTATAAACCACCTAAATTTAACAGGCATCTATGGAACACTCCATCTAATATCAGCAGAATATACATTCTTCTTAAGTGCACATGGAACTTTCTCCAGGATAAACTATATGCTAGGCCATTAAACAAACTTTAACAAATTTAAAGAGATAGAAACAATACAAAGTGGAATTAAATAAAAAATCAATAGCAGAAGAAATTGGGATACTCACAAATATGAAGAAATTTAACAACACACCCTAAAGAACCAATGGATCATAGAAAAAAATCAAAAGGAAAATAACAAAATACTTTGAGGTGAATGAAAATGAAGATCTATGACACCAAAATTTACACTAAAAACAGTGCTTAAAGGAAAACTTATAGCTATAAATGCTTATATTAAGAAAGATCTCAAAACAATAATTTAACTTCCACCTAAGACACCGGAAGAAGAAGAGCAAATTAAACCTAAAATAAGCAGAAGCAAGGAAATAATAAAATTGTAAAAGAAATTAAAGAAGTAGGGAATAGAAAAATAGAGAAAATAATTGAAACAAAATGCTAGTTCTTTGAAAATATCAACAATTTTGACGAACATTTTACTAGATTGACCAAGAAAAAAAAAGAGAAGACTCAAATTACTAGAATCAGAAATGAAAGAGGGGGCATTACTACTTACCCTACAGGGAAAAAAAAGGAATATGAAGGAATACTATGAACCTTTGTCTACCAACAAATTAGATAACAGTTCAAACGGAAAAATTCCTGGAAAGGCATCAACTACCAAACTGAATCAATGAGAAATAGACACCTGAGAAATCTATAATAAATAAAGTGTTTGAAGTAGTAATAATTAAACAAACAAACAAACTAGGGGCACCTGAGTGGCTCAGTCAGTTAAGTGTCTGCTTTTGGCTCACGTCATGATCCCAGGGTCCTGAGATCTAACCCTGCATCGGGGTCCCTGCTCAGCGGAGAGCCTGTTTCTCCCTCTCCCTCTGCTGCTCCCCCTGCTTGTGTGCTTTCTCTTTCTGTCAAATAAATAAAATCTTTAATTATTAAAAAAAAAAAAAGCTACCCCAAAGAAATGTCCAGGCCTAGATAACTTCATCACTGAACTCTGCCAAATATTTAAAGAAGAATTAGTACCAAATCTTCGGAAACTCTCCCAAAATAATAGAAGAGGAAGCAACACAACACTTCCTATGAGGTCAGCATTAACCTCATTAACAAAACCAAAGAAAACTACAGACCAATATCTATTATGAATATGGAATCCTGTACAAAATATTAAGACACCAAATCTAGCAATGTATAAAAACAATTATATGCTATGACCAAGTGGGATTTAATACAGGAATGCAAGGTGGTTTAACATCTAAAATCAATTAATGTAATATATCATATAAATAGAAAAAAAAAACAAAAATCACAAGTCATTTCAATAGATGCAGGAAAAAAACATTTGACAAAATCCAACACTTCTTATGATAAAAACATTCAACAAACTAGGAATAGAAGAAAACTTCCTTGACATGATAAAAGCTATCTACAAAAACCCCACAGCTAGCATCATATTTAATGATGAAAGACTGAATGCTTTAGCTCTAAGATCAGGAACAAGAGTGTTTACACTCAGCACTTCTGCTCCACATTATACTGGAGGGTCTAGCCATTGCAATTGGGTAAGAAAAAGAAATAAAAGGAATCAACATTGGAAAGGAAAAAGTAAAAATATTTATAGATAGCATGACCTTGTATAAATAAAATCCAAAGGAATCCACTAAAAAAAATATTAAAACTAATAAATGAGTTCATCAAAGTTGCAGGATAAAAGATGAATATATAAAAAGCAATTTTAGGGGCACCTGGGTGGCTCAGTCAGTTAAGCATCTGCCTTTGGCTCAGGTCATGATCCCAGGGTCCTGGAATCGAGCCCCACACCTGGCTCCCTGCTCAGCAAGAGCTTGTGCTCTCTCTGTCAAATAAATAAAATCTTTTTTTTAAAAGCCATTTTATTTCTATACATTTGCAATAAACAATTTGAAAGTGAAATTAAGAAAACAATTCAATTTACAATAGCATGAATTAAATACTTAAGAATAAATTTACCAAATAAAGTTCAAAACTTCTACTCTAAAAACTATAAAACATTGCTAAAAAAATTAAAGCAGATCAAAATAATTAGAAAAACATCCTATGGAATCATGGATTGGAAGATTTAACACTGTTAAAGATGACAATAACAGCATCTGACTTCTTGTTGAAACTGTCGAGCTTATTCTAAAATTCATATGGAAAATAAAATGAAAATCATATGGAATTGCAAGTGGCCTGGAATAGTCAAAACAATCTAGAAAAATAAGAATAGTTTAGAAGAGGGGCACCTGGGTGGCTCAGTTGGTTGAGCGACTGCCTTTGGCTCGGGTCATGATCCTGGAGTCCCGGGATAGAGTACCACATCGGACTCCCTGCTCAGCTGGGAGTCTGCTTCTCCCTCTAACCTTCCCCCCTCTCATGTGCTCTCTCTCTCTCATTCTCACTCTCTCAAATAAATAAATAAATAAAATCTTTAAAAAAAAAAAAGAATAGTTTAGAAGAAATATAGGGGAAGATGGTGGAGTAGGAGAACCCTAAGCTCACATCATCCTATGGATGCAACTAGATAACACTCACATCAGTGTAGCTAAACCAGAAAATGACCCAAAGACTGGCATAACAAACTTCACAACTAAAGGAAGAGAAGAGGCCACATTGAAGAGAGTAGGAAGGATGGAGACATGGTAGGGAGCTAAATGGACCTGTGGGACCATCTGTGGGAGGGAGGGAACTGTGGGGTGGAGAGGAAAGAAACAGACTATCACACTAAGGAGCCCGCACAGGGAAGATAAATCCACATAACATTTGACTTTGAAAAACAGAGGGGCTAAATTTCTTGAGTTCTTATAACAAGCAGGATTAAAACCGGAATTTTATTTTTATTTGTTTAGTTTTTAATTTTTGAGAGAGAGAGCACACACAGAGTGGGGGTGGGGCAGAAGGAGAGGGAGAATCTTAAGCAGATTCCATGCCCAGTGTAGAGCCCAACATGGGGCTTGATCTCACAACCCTGAGACGATGACCTGAGCCAAAATCAAGAGGTGGATGCTTAACTGACTGAGCCACCCAGCCCTGCCTTATTTATTTATTTATTTACTTACTTATTTATTTATTTTGGGGGGGGAAACCTGAAATTTTAAAATTCAGTGGGTTGGGGCACTTGAGTGGCTCAGTGGGTTAAGCATCTACCTTCAGCACAGGTCATGATCCCAGGGTTCTGGGATCAAGCCCTACATTGGGATCCCTGCTCAGCGGGGAGTCTGCTTCTCCCTCTTCTCCCCCACTCCAAGTGCTTTCTCTCTCTCAAATAAAAAAATAAATAAAATCCTCAAAACAAAACAAAACAAAATTTCAGTGGGCTGAGCTCTGGGAGAGCCCAGAGCATGAAGAGTAAGAGGAAACTGAGTCCCAGCCCTTAAAGAGACAGCACAACAAATAGGCCATGCAGATACAGCATGGAAGCAACAGTTTGAAAAACACCTGAGGTGTATAGGAGGGAGGGTTGCTAATCTCAGCTGTTTGAAGGGACAGAGATCCTTGGGAGACTCTTCCAGGAATAAAGGAGCTGGCAGGAGTCATTTCCCTCCCCTGCACTCCAGCATAAACACACAGACACCTGTGGGAACCAGTGGTGCCAACATTACTACCTAACTTGCTAACGTCATGCCCTGCCCCCCTCTCAATGATTCTCCTCCCTCCAGCCAGGCCTGCCTCAGCCCCAGTGTTGCAGGTCCCCTCCAACACAAGACTGGCACAAACCTTGCTGGCACTGCGTGTCCTGACCCAGATATTTTGTGGGTCCACCCCCTCTGGCCTGGCTGCCTTTGGTTCCAACAGTGGTGGGTCCCCTCTCTTGGAAAGCCAGCATGCAAACCTTGCGAACACCACATCTTTGACCCAAGCACTTTGCAGATCTGCCCCCTCCAATACACTCTTGGCCAGAGCCCATCCAAAATGGTTTCAAAGATTTGCAGTGTGCAAGCAGCCAGGAAAGGGGCCAGCACTGCAACAAAGTGACCCTTGCCCAGGAAAGAGGGGAAGATAAACACACACACCAGTCACACTATGGCCCCAGCTGTGGGCTGAGGGCAGACAGCTGGTCTATTTGCAGGTCTCACCCACCAATGAAAGCTTCTCAGGGGACAATGCAGGGAAAGCACCCTGCAAGTTTAGTGCTACCACACCTCTGTAAAATGCTTGGTCTGACTCAACTCAAGCCCAAGGTGGCCCCAGACTGGAACACTAACACCACAGGGACCAAACACTGCCCACAAGAGGCATAGAGCCACTGCAGATAACTAAACAGGAGGAAAAAGAGGCTCAGTCACAATAGCAGTGTGCACACAACACACTAAGGAGACAACCCTGAAATGCTAGGTTGTGGTGAACACTGAACACACGGGGACACTGAACAGCAGTGTGTCATAAGGCCACTACTTTCAAGGGCAGGAGATATAGCTGACTTTCCTAACACAGAGAAACAGAGAATTAGACAAAATGAGGGGACAGAGGAATATATCCCCAGTGAAAGACAAGGAAAAAACCACAGTAAGAGACCTAAGTGAAATGGAGATAAGTAATATGCTTGATAGAGAATTTAAAGTAATAATCATAAAGATACTCACTGGACTTGAGAAAGAGTGGAGGACATCAGAGAGACCCTTAACAAAGAGATAAAAAAAAAGAACCAATAAGAGATGAAGAACACAACAAATGAAATTAAAAATATACTAGATGGAATAAATAGTAGGCTAGAGGAAGCAGAAGAACGAATCAGTGACCTGGAGGACAGAGTAATGGAAAGTCATCAAGCTGAACAGGTGAGAGAAAAATATATATATACAAAATGAGAATAGACTTAGGGAACTCAGTGACACCACAATAACATTTGCATTATAGGGGATCCCAGAAGGAGAAGAGAGAGAAAAGTGGACAGAAAATTTATTTGAAGAAATTAGCTGAAAATTTCCTGACTCTGGGGAGAAAACAAATATCCAGATTGAGGAGGCAAAGAGATCCCCCAACAAAATCAACCCAAGGAAGTCCACACCAAGACACATAATAATTAAAATGGCCAAGAGTAGTGATAGAGAATCAGCAAGAGGAAAGAAGAGTTACACACAAGGGGAACCCCAGAAGGCTATCAGTGGATTTCTCAGCAGAAATCAGGTCAGAAGGGAGTAGTGATATATTCAAAGTGCTGCAAGGAAAAATTTTGTAGTCAAGAATACTCTACCCAGCAAGACTATCATTCAGAATAGAAGGAGAGATATAAAGAGTTTCCCAGACAAACAAAAGTTAAAGGAATTCATGACCATTAAACTAGCCCTACAAGAAATGTTAAAGGGAACTCTTTGAATGGAAAGGAAAGACCATAAGTAAGAGTAAGAAAAGTAGGAAGCACAAAAGCAGTAAAAATAAGTGTACATGCAAAAATCAGTCAAGGGACTTACAAAAGTATGACACCATATACCTAAAACATGGTGGGGGGGCAGGGAGAGGAGTAAAGAATGAATTCAAAGTTAAGCGACCACCAACTTAATATAGGCTGCCATATACACAAGATGTTATATGTAAACATAATGATAACCGCAAATCAAAAACCAATAATAGATACACATAAAAATAAAGAGAAGGGAATCCAAGTACATCACTAAAGAAAGCCAACTTATTTTGAGAAAAGAGAGCAAGGGAAGAAAGGAATAGAGAAGAACTACAAATACAACCACAAAACAAGTAACCAAATGGCAATAAATACATACCTATCAATAATTACTTTGACTGTCAATGGACTAAATGCTCCAATCAAAAAACATAGGTGATGGAATGGATAAAAAAAACAAGACCCATCTATATGCTGCCTACAAGAGACTCATTTTAGACTTAAAGATAACATGCAGATTGAAAGTGAAGGGATGGAGAAACATTTATCATGCAAATGAATGTGAAAAGAAAGCCAGGGTAGCAATACTTATATTGAACAAAATAGACTTTAAAACAAAAAACCCTTCAGCTTGGGTCATGATCTCCAGGTCCTGGGATCGAGCCCCATGCTGGCTCCCAACTCGGCAGGGAGTATGCTTCTCCCTCTCCCTCTGCCTTTCTCCCTGCTTGTGCTCTCTCTGTCTCTCTCTCTCTTAAATGAATGACTAAAATCTTAAAAAAAAAAAAAAAAAAGGAGAGAGAGATTCTCTCTCTCTCTGCCCCCCCCACTCATGCTCTCTTTTTCTTTCTTAAGAAAAAAAAATGGGCAGAAAACATGAGCAGATATTTCTCCAAAGAAGATATACAGATGGCAAACAGACACATGAATAGATGCTCAACATCCCTCATCATCAGGGAAATGCAAACCAAAACCACAATGAGATATCACCTCACACTTGTCAGAGTAGCTAAAATCAACACAAGAAACAACGAATGTTGGTGAGGATGTGGAGAAAAAGGAATTCTTGTGCACTGTTGGTGGGAATGCAAACTGGTGCAGCCACGTGAAAGACAGTATGGAGGTTTTCAAAAAATTAAAAATAGAACTACCCTACGATCCATTCATTACACTACGGGTATTTACCCAAAACATATGAGAACACAAATTAGAAAGGATATATTCACCCTTATGTTTATAGCAGCATTATTAATAATAGCCAAATTATGGAAGCAGTCCAAGTGTAAGTGGGACTTACTGTTGTCCTTCTCAGGGCTCAAGGACCTCTCCCCACCTCACGGTGGTGGGAAAGGGGATGTGGCAGGAAGCCCCAGGGCAGATCAGATGGAAAGTTTGGATAGAGATGCCCAAGGCGCCTACGAGCAAGATGAAATGAAATGATGTAGCCACACACCCAGGAAGCCTATGAACACTTAAGGCCCAATTCATAAATTAAAAGAAACAAACAAAACCTATTTGGTCTGAAAGAAAACATTACACGATGAAAAGCAGATTCTACATGAGTACCTTGACTAGGAAAGAACTTAACAAGAATACGGACCAGGGAGGTGCCTGGGTGGCTCAGTCAGTTAAGTGTCTGCCTTCGGCTCAGGTCATGATCCTGGAGTCCCTGGATTGAGTCCCGCTTTGGGCTCCCTGCTCAGCAAGGAGCCTGCTTCTCCCTCTGACCCTCCCCCCTCTCATGTGCTCTCTCTCTCTCATTCTCTCTGTCTCAAATAAATAAATAAAATCTAAAAAAAAAAAAAAAAAAAAGAAACTGCCAAAACTGAAATGCAAAGAGAAAAATGAAAAAAGACAGAACAGAATATCCAAGGACTATAAGAAAATTACAAAAGGCGTAACATACACATAGTAGGAACACCAGAAGGAGACAAAGGAGAGAAAAGAAGACAAGAAATATTTGAAGCAATAATGATTAAGAATTTCCAAAAATTAATGTCAAATATGAAACTATAGATCCAGAGAGCTCAGAAACACAGAGCAGGATTTTTAAAAAATCTATATCCAACCATATTATATTTAAATGGCATAAAAATCAAAGACAATGAAAAAATCCTAAAAGAAGTCAGACGGGGGGTGGGGGAAGAAACCCATCTTGTCAATAAAAAAGCAAGAAGAATTACATCAGACTTGTTTTCAGAAACCATGCAAGCAAGAAGAGAGTGGAATGAAATATTTAAAGTGCTGAAAAAAACCCACCAACCTAGAATTCTCTATCCAGCACAATTATCCTTCAAGAGGGAAGGCGACATAAAGACTTTCTCAGAGAAACAAAAAATAGAGGGAACTTGTCTCCAGTAAATCATCCCTGCAAGAAATGTTGAAAGAAATTCTTCAATTCTTGCTAGACACATCCCCAAAGGCAAGGGAAAGAAAGGCAAAAATGAACTGTTGGGACTTCATCAAGATAAGAAGCTTTTGTACAGCAAAGGAAACAGTCAACAAAACTAAAAGGCAACTTACACAATGGGAGAAGATATTTGCAAATGACAAATCAGATAAACGCCTAGTATCCAAAATCTATAAAGATCTTATCAAACTCAATACCCAAAAAACAAAACATTCAGTCAAGAAATGGGCAGAAGACATGAACAGACATTTCTCCAAAGAAGACATCCAAATGGCCAACAGACACACGAAAAAATGTTCAACATCACTCGGCATCAGGGAAATACATGCCAGGGAAATACATCAAAACCACAATGAGATACCACCTCACACCAGTCTGAATGGTTAAAATTAGCAAGTCAGGAAATAACAGATGTTGGTGAGGATGCAGAGAAAGGGGAATCCTCCTACACTGTTGGTGGGAATGCAAGCTGGTGCAGCCACTCTGGAAAACAGCATGGAAGTTCCTCAAAAAGTTAAAAATAGAGCTACCCTATGACCCAGCAATTTCATTAGCAGGTATTTATCCAAAGGATACAAACATAGTGATTAAAATGGGCACATGCACCCCAGTGTTTATAGCAGCAATGTCCACAAAAGCCAAAATATGGAAAGAGGCCAGATGTCCATTGACAGATGAATGGATGAAGAAGATGTGGTATATATACACAATGGAATACTACTCAGCTATCAAAAAGAATGAAATCTTGCCATTTGCAATGACATGGATGGAACTAGAGGGTATTATGCTAAGGTAAATAAGTCAGTCAGAGAAAGACAAATACTATAGGATTTCACTCATATGTGAAATTTAAGAAACAAAACAGATGAACATAGGGGAAGGGAAAGAGAGGGAGATAAACCATAAGAGACTCAATTATAGGAAACAAACTGAGGGTTGCTGGAGGGAACGTGGAGGGGGATGGGGTAACTGGGTGATGGGCATTAAGGAGGACACTTGAAGTAATGAGCACTGGGTGTTGTATGCAACTGATGAATTACTAAATTCTACCTCTGGAACTAATAATACATTATACATTAATTTTTTTTTAAGATTTTATTTATTTGACAGAGAGAGACACAGCGAGAGAGGGAACACAAGCAGGGGGAGTGGGAGAGGGAGGAGCAGGCCTCCCGCCGAGCAGGGAGCCCGTTGCGGGGCTGGATCCCGGGACCCTGGGATCATGATCTGAGCCGAAGGCAAACGCTTAATAACTGAGCCACCCAGGCGCCCCTCATTATACATTAATTTAAAATAATTAAAATTTTAGGGGCACCTAAATATTTTTAAAAGATTTTAAATATTTTTAAAAGATTTTATTTATTTAAATATTTTTAAATATTTTTAAAAGATTTTATTTATTTATCTGACAGGGAGAGACACAGCGAGAGAGGGAACACATGCAGGGGGAGTGGGAAAGGGAGAAAGAGGCTTCCCGCTGAGCAGGGAGCCCGATATTGGACTTGATCCAGGGACCCTGGGATCATGACCTGAGCCAAAGGCAGATGCTTATCGACTGAGCCACCCAGGTGCCCCTAAAATAATTAAAAATTTTAAAAAAATAATTCTTCAGAAAAAAGAAAAATTATATAGGTCAGAAACTCGAAGGAATCAATGAAAGTAAAATAAAATATTTTCTTTTTATTATTCTTAATTAACAATAATAGCAATAATATGTTTGGTGATTATAGTTTGTGGATAAGTGAAATGAATGACGGCGGTGTTATAAGGAATGGGAAGGAGGAATTGAGATTATTCTGTTATAAGGTACTTACACTTCCAATGAAGTGATACAGTGTTGCTTGAAAGAAGACTTGGATTTGTTGTAAATGTATATTGCAACCACTACAAAAAGCTTTAAAAAGGAGCACCTGGGTGGCTCAGTCAGTTGAGTGTCTGACTTGATTGTGGCTCAGGTCATGATCTCAGGGTCATGAGATCAAGCCCCACATTGGGCTCCACACTGAGCGTGGAGTCTGCTTAAGATTCTCTCTCTCCCTCTGCCCCTCCTTCCTGCTCGCGCTCTCTCTGTCAAATAAATAAAGAAAATCTTAAGAAAATAGAAAAAATAACAAATATGGTAGATATGAACCTAACTATACCAATAATCACTTAAGGGGTGCCCGGGTGGCTCAGTCGGTTAGGCCTTTGACTCATGATCTTGGGGTTGTGGGATTGGGCCCAGAGTTGGGCTTGTCCCTCTCCCTCTGCTCCTCTCACCTCTTGCGTGCTCTCTCTCTAAAATACATAAATAAATAAAATCTTTTTTAAAAATCACTTAAAACATCAATGGTCTAAATACACTAATTAAAAGACAGAAGCTTTCAGAGTGAATAAAAAACAAGACCCAATTATATGTTGTTTACAAGAAACTCACTTTATTTTTTTTTAATTACCAAATTATTTTACTTTATTTTCTTTACAAAGACTTTGTAAAGAAAGTCTCTTAAGAGACTCACTTTAAATATAAAGATACAGAGAGATTAAAAGTAAAGGGACAGGGCACCTGGGTGGCTCAGTTGGTTAAGCGACTGCCTTCGGCTCAGGTCATGATCCCAGGGTCCTGGGATCGAGTCCCACATCGGGCTCCCGGCTCAGCGGGAAGCCTGCTTCTCCCTCTTCCACTCCCCCTGCTTGTGTTCCTGCTTTCTCTGTCTCTGTCAAATAAATAAATAAATAAAATCTTAAAAAAAAAAAAAAAAGAAATGGCTAGGACTGCCAGTATTATAAAAAAAAAAAAAGTAAAGGGACAGAGAAAGATACACATGCGCTATCAAAAGAAAGCTACAGTAAATATATATATTATTTCATTTATATTTATTTATATATATTTATGTATTTATATTATATATATATATTTTAAAGCAATCTCTAGAATGTGGGGCTCAAATTCACAACCCTGAGATCAAGAGTCACATGCTTTACCATCTGAGCCTGCCATGTACCTGAGGAGTAGCTATATTGTCAGACAGATCAGACTCCAGAGCAAGGAAAATTATTCGGTATAAAGAGGGACATTACATAATGATAAAGGGCTCAATTATCCAAGAAGACATAACACTCCTTAATGTGTATGCATCTAGCAACAGAGCATTAAAATACATGGGGCAAGGGGCACCTGGGTGGCTCAGTCGTTAAGTGGCTGCCTCCGGCTCAGGTCATGATCCCAGGGTCCTGGGATCAAGCCCCGCATCGGGCTCCCTGCTCAGTGGGAAGCCTGCTTCTCCCTCTCCCACTCCCCCTGCTTGTGTTCCCTCTCTCGCTGTGTCTCTCTCTGTCAAATAAATAAATAAAATCTTTAAAAAAAAAATAAAATACATGGGGCAAAAACTGATAGAACTTCAAGGGGAAATAGTTAAATCCACTATTACATGGGAGACTTTGACACCCCACTATAAGCAATTCATGGATCCAACAGACAGAAAACCAGTAAGGACATGGTTGAACTGAATAACACTATCAATCAACTGAGCTATCAACATCTATAAAATACTTCATCCAACAACAGCAGAATACACACTCCTCTCAAGCTCACATGGAGCACTTACCAAGATAGACAACATTCTGGGACATACCTTGACAAATTTAAAAGAATAGAAATCACACAAAGTTTGCTCTTGGACCACAGTGGAATTAAACTAGAAATCAATAACAAGAAATGGCTGGGATGTCCCCCCAGATACTTGGAAATTGAACAATACACTTCTAAATAACACATGGGTCAAAGAAGTCTCAAGAGAAAATTTTAAATACGTTGAACTAAAGGAAAATGAGAATACAACTCATCAAAACTTGTGGGAGGCAGTGAAAGTTGTACTTAGAGGGACATTTATAACATTGAAAGGATATATTAGGGGCGCCTGGGTGGCTCAGATGGTTGGGCATCTGCCTTCGGCTCGGGTCATGATCCCGGGGTCCTGGGATCGAGTCCTGTGTCGGGCTCTCTGCTCCTTGGGAGCCTGCTTCTCCCTCTGCCTCTCTCTCTCTGTCTCTCATGAATAAATAAATAAAATCTTTAAAAAAAAAAAAAAAAAGAAAGGATATATTAGAAAAGAAAAAAGATCTAAAATCAATAATGTAAGCAAAATGAGAAATCTTAGGAAATGAGAAAAAGGAGAGCAATTTAAGCAAGGAGAAGAAAAGAAATAATAAAAATTTGAGTGGAAATCAATAAAGTTTAAAACAGAATCAATAGAGGGCGCCTGGGTGGCTCAGTTGGTTAAGCGACTGCCTTTAGCTCAGGTCATGATCCTGGAGTCCCTGGATCGAGTCCCGCAACGGGCTCCATGGCTTCTCCCTCTGACCCTCCCCTCTCTCATGTGCTCTCTCTCTCTCATTCTCTCTGTCTCAAATAAATAAATAAAATCTTTAAAAAAATAAATAAATAAAACAGAATCAATAGAGACAATTGAAACTAAAAGCTGATTCTTTGAAAGATGGATAAAATTGATAAAACTTTATTCAGGTTAATTAAGAAAAAAGAAAGAAGACACAAATTGCTAATATTAGAAACAAAAGAGGGGCCATCACTACTGATCCTATGGACATTAAAAGGATAATAAAGGAATACTATGAACAACTCAGTGTCCACAAATTTGATAGCCTAGATGAAATGGACCAATTCTGTAAGAGACACAACCTGCCAAAACACACACAAGAAGATATGGACAATCTGAATAGGCTTATATCTATTAAAGAAATTGCATCAATAATTAATAACCTTCCAAAACAGAAAGCATCAGGCCAGGTGGGTTCACTGGTGAACTCTGCCAACATTTAAGGAAGAAATTATACCAATTCTCTACAATGTTTTCTAGAAGATAGAAGTTGTGGGGCACCTGGGTGGCTCAGTCATTAAATGTCTGCCTTCAGCTCAGGTCATAATCCCAGGGTCCTGGGTTCAAGCCCCGCATTGGGCTCCCTGCTCAGCGGGAAGCCTGCTTCTTCCTCTCCCACTCCCCCTGTTTGTGTTCCCTCTCTCACTGTGTCTCTCTCTGTCAAATAAATAAAATCTTAAAAAAAAAAAGAAGATAGAAGTTGAGGTAATACTTCCCATCTAATTCTATGAGGTCAGCATTACCCTCATCCCAAAACCAGACAAAGGCATTACAAGAAAAGAAAATTTCAGACCAATATCTCTCATGAACATGGATGTAAATATCCTTGGCAAAATATTAACAAATCAAATTCAACAATGTATAAAAAGAGTTATACACCATGACCAAGTGGGATTTATCCCAGGTATGCAAGGCTGGTTCAACATTTTAAAAATTAATTAGTGTAACTCATCATATCAAGAGGCTAAAGCAGAAAAATCATATGATCATATCAATAGATGTAGAAAAAAGCATATGACATAATCCAGCACTTACTTAAATTAAAAAAATCTTAGCACACTATGAATAGAGAACTTCCTCAACTTGATAAAGAACAGTTACAAAAAACATAGCTAATGTCATTTTTAAAAAAGATTTTATTTATTTATTTATTTGACAGAGAGAGACAACTAGAGAGGGAACACAAGCAGGGGGAATGGGAGAGGGAGAGGCAGGCTTCCCGTGGAGCAGGGAGCCTGATGTGGGGCCTGATCCCAGGACCCTGGGATCATGACCTGAGCCGAAGGCAGCCGCTTAACGACTGAGCCACCCAGGTGCCCCAGTTAATGTCATTCTTCAGAGTGAGAAACTAGATGCTTTCCTTCTAAGATCAGGAACAATGCAAGGACATCCTCTTTGAGTACTTGTATCCAGCATTGTATTGGAAGTTCTAGATAATGTAATAAGACAAGAAAAGAAACAAAATATATACCAATTATGAAGGAAAAATAAAACTGTCATTGTTCACAGATGGCATGATTGTCTATACAGAAAATCCCAAGAAAGAGGCACCTGGATAGCTCAGTCGGTTGAGTGACCAACTCTTGATTTTGGCCCAGGTCATGATCTCAGGGTCATGGGATCCAGCCCCAAGTCAGGCTCCATGCTTAGCATGGAGTCTGCTCAAGATTCTCTCCCTCTCCCTCTGCCCTTCCCCCTGCTCACACGCTCTCTCTCTCAAATAAATAAATAAATAAAACCTTTTTTAAAAAAAGAGAGAAAAAACCCTAAGAAATTCCCAAAGAATCAACAACAAAAATTCCTGGATCTAGTAAGTAATTAAAGCAAAGATGCAAGATACAAGGTTAATATACAAAAATCAATTGTTTTTTTATATACCAGCAATAATCAACTGAAATTTGAAATCAGAAACATAATACCTTTTATTTTGGCACCAAAAAAGATAAATACTTAGGTATAAATCTATCAAAATATGTATAAAATTTATATGAGAAAGGCTATAAGACTCTAATGCAAGAAATTATAGAAGATCTAAATAAATGGAGAGATATTCCCTGTTCATGAATAAGCCTCAATAACTTAAAAATGTCAGTTCTTACCAACTTGATCTATAGATTCAATGCAATCCCAGTCAAAATCCCAGCAAGTTCTTTTGTGAATACAAAAACCAGATACTAAAGTTTATATGCAGAGGCAAAAGACCCAGAATAGCCAACATAACACTGAAGGAGAATAACAAAGTCAGAAAACTGACATTACCCAACCCCAAGAGTTACTATAAAGCTACAGGAATCAAGACAGTGAGGGGCACCTGGCTGGCTCAGTCAGTGGAGCAAGGGACTCCTGATCTCAGGGTCATGAGTTTTAGCCCCACGTTGGGTGTAGAGATTACTTGAAAATAAAATCTTTTGGGGGCACCTGGGTGGCTCAGTCATTAAGCATCTGCCTTTGGCTCAGGTCATGATCCCAGGGTCCTGGGATCGAGCCCCGCATCGGACTCCCTGCTCCGCGGGAAGCCTGCTTCTCCCTCTCCCACTCCCCATGCTTGTGTTCCCTCTCTCATTGTGTGTCTCTCTCTGTCAAATAAATAAATAAAATCTTTGAAAAAAAAAGAAAAAATCTTTTTAAAAAGACAGTGTGGTATTAGTGAAGAATAGACAAACAAATCAATGGAATAGAATAGAGAGCCCAGAAATAGACCCACACAAATATAGCCTTTTGATCTTTGACAAAGGAGTACAAGTAATTCAATGGAGAAAGGATAGTCTTTTCAACAAATGGTGCTGAGACAATTGAATATTAATATGCCAAAAAAAAAATCTAGATAAAGACTTCAGAACTTTCTGGAAAATAACTCAAAATGGATCATAGATGTACATGTAAAACACAAAATTATAAAACTTTTCGAGGATAGCATAGAAGAAATGACTAGATGACCATGTGTTTCCAAATCTAGGACATTCTGGAAAATTCTAAACTATGGAGACAATAAAAAAATAAATGGTTGCCAAGGGTTCAGAAGGAAAAAGGGATAAATAGGTAGAACACAGGGGGTTTAGGGCAGTGAAACTATTCTGTATGACATTTTAATGGTACATACATGTCATTATACATTTTTCAAAATCCACAGAATGTATAACACAAAGAGTGAACCTTAATGTAAACTCTAGACTTTAATAATTATATATTGGGGTGCCTGGCTGGCTTGGTCAGTGGAGCATGTGACTCGTGTGACCTCAGGATTGTGAGCTGGAGCCCCACGTTGGGTGTAGAGATTACTTAAAAATAAAATCTTTTAAAAAATTACATATCAAGGGGCACCTGGGTGGCTCAGTTGGTTAAGCATCTGCTCAGGTCATGATCTCAGGGTTCTGGGATCGAGCCCCACATCAGGCTCCCTGCTCAGCGGGGGATCTGCTTCTCCCTCTCCCTCTGCTCTTCCCCCCTGCTCATTCTCTTTTTCTCTCTCTCTCAAATAAATAATCTTTTTAAAAATTACATATCAATATTGTCTCATCAATTATAACAAATGTACCACATTATAATGCAAGATGTGAATAATAGGAAAATGGGGGTGTGCAGGTGTATGTGAGGTGGTATACGAGAATTCTCTGTACTTTCTGCTCAACTTTTTTGTAAAACTAAAACTGGCCCCCCAACATCTATCAATTAATTTCAAACACCCACACCCACACACCTACACACACAAACAAGCAAGTCACAGGCTGTCCATAGAAAACAATAGCATGGATTATGATCTCATAATCATATCTGTCCATCTATCCTTTCATCCTGTAGAGACATGATGAAGCTGTGTAGGGAGAATTCTATAGTGATATTCATAAAATAGAAAATCCTACTTATGGGGGCACCTGGGTGGCTCCCTCCTGGTTAAGTGTTGGACTCTTGGTTTTGGCTCAGGTCCTGATCTCAGGGTCCTGAGATGAGCTCCACACTGAGCATGGAGCCTGCTTAAGATTCTCTCTCTCTCTTTCTCCCTCTGCTCCTCTCCCCACCACCTCCCCCCTGCTTGCTCCTGGGGGCTCGCACTCTCTAAAAGAAAAAAAAGAAATAAAATCCCACTTATGATGTTGATTTATTGCTTGTTTTCTTTGTAGTTTCTAAATTGTTTGGATTGTTTTCTGTTGAGCATATATTCTTTTAATAAAACCAACTATCACCATTTAGGGGGTGCCTGGTTGGCTCAGTCCCTAGAGCATACAACTCTTGATCTCAGGGTTCTTCGTAGGACCCCACCTTGGGTGTGGAGCCTACTTAAAACAAACAAACAAACAAACTCCCTTTTAAAAAAAACTATCACTATTTAAAGTAAAAAAAAAAAAAGAAAAGAAATTAATGAAGTAATGTGACATTTCTTGTACCCCTGAGTTCGTGGGCAAGTATTCATATATTTATATTCGTATGTATGTACTTGCAGTGAAAAAAATGACTACAAAGCTTTATACCAAGATGATAGGATAATAGGCAGCTTTTTTAAAAGTGCATTTTCCTTTTTCTTTCTTTTTCCCGCAATTTTTAATCATGCCATTTCTCGGCTCACAAGCTTTCCATATCATGCACAGCTAAATAAAAATGCCTTCAGTTCTTCTAGTTTATTAAATGGCCCACAGCCCTTGTGGGAGGTCCACAGTCCTCATCTGAGAAGTTAGGGAAAGACAGGTTCTTAGACTCGGTACATTATTTAACCCTCACAGTGACCCATCTTACTGGGGGAGGGATGAAGAGACAGCCCCGGAAATGGGGGGACACGGGTTAGAACTCGGGTCGTTGGGGCTCCAGGGGAAATGAGGTTCTTCCCAGGGCCCCATGGTTCATCCACATCCCGAGGCCGACGCCCACAGACAGTGCCTCAGTCCGTGGCCACTTCTGCCCCCTTGCGGCACCTCTCGGAACGACAGGTCGCCTTCCTGTCTAGAAATGAGGGGCCAGCCGTCTGGGCTGAGCTAGAAGAAGGGACTCCTCAGTGCCCAGGCCACACAGACACAGAGCCCAAGAGAAGGACTGGCCCTACCCACTCTCTGCTTCCCACAGATGCAGAGACCGAGGCAGAGGGAAGAAGGGATGTCCCTGTGCGGGGCGGGGGGCAGGCTGCAAGCAGAGCCAAGCCTGGAATCCGGTCTCTAGAATCCTGCCTCACCTCTGAGCACCAGATCGGGGCTCCCAGACAGGGGCCTGAGCCAGGCCAGGCCCGCAGCCTTTGCCTCCCTTCATTCTCCTACCATTCCGTGGGCTTTCACCTCGCTTCCCTGAACTATTACTATAATAAAACGTATCATTGTTCTACAAGGACAACTTTGAAAAAAGGCAATAAATGTGTATTTTTTAAATAAAGAACTTTATATTTTTTAAGATTTTATTTATTTGACTGAGAGAGACAAAGTGAGAGAAGGAACCCAAGCAGGGGGAGTGGGAGAGGGAGAAGCAGGCTTCCCGCTGAGCAGGGAGCCCGACTTGGGGCTCGATCCCAGGACCCCGGGATCATGACCTGAGCCGAAGGCAGACGCTTAATGACTGAGCCACCCAGGTGCCCCAATAAATGTATTTTTTAAAAGATTTTATTTATTTACTTGAGAGTGAGAGAGAGAGCATGAGCAGGGAAAGAGACAGATTCCCCACTGAGCAGGGAGTCCAGACATGGGGCTCGATCCCACGACCCTAGGACCATGACCCCAGCCAAAGACCCAAGCCTAACCAACTGAGCCACCCAGGTGCCCTGGTCAATAAATGTATTTAAAGGGAGAACTTGCATGTTGCCACTCTTAAGTGGAAATTAGTGTCACTTTATACATAGTAACAATAAAAGTATGATAAAACAAGACAATGTTATTAAATGCTACTGGATACTGTTTCTCACAAAAGCTGTGCGTGGCCTGTTCTTTGCACAACAGGAAGATTAGTCAAGTATCAGAGAAGGGATTTTCAAACACATCTTACATTCCAACCCAGGAGACAAATATAAAGATGAAACAAAAATTTCACAAAATAATACCCTTGTTTTTCTGATATTTTCTATTCTCTTTTATTCAATCTATTTTTTTTTTTTTTTTAATGCTCAAAGGCAGGTAGATAAAGAAATATAGAAAACATGGGTGGGGTTGAAGCTGTTTGATGGTACATGGGGGCTCACACTTTCTGTTTTTAGGCATGCTCGAAATTGCAAATTAGGGTGCCTGGGTGGCTCAGTGGGTTAAGCATCTGCCTTGGGCTCAGGTCATGATCCCAGGGTCCTGGGATCGACTCCCTCATTGGTCTCCCTGCTCAGCAGGGAGTCTGCTTCTCCCTCTGCCCCTCCCCCCTGCTCATGCACTGGTGGGCTCTCTCTCTCAGATAAATAAAATATTTTTAAAAATTGCAAATTAAAAAGATTAAAAATTTAAGAACTACTGGTTTGCATTCAGTACATTGATTTTACAACTCACTAAGGGGTCACAACCCATAACTGGAATTCCTTTGGGAATATTTAAAAGCGCCCCCTAACGCCATGCAGAAATTTCACCTGAATATAATCAAGAGATTGAAAGAGAATTAAGAAGGAAATGCCGTGGGGCTGCTGGGTGTCTCAGTCAGTTAAGCATCAGACTAGGTTTCGGCTCAGATCATGATCTCAGGGTCATGAGATCGAGCTCTGCATTGGGCTCTCTGCTCAGTGCAGAGTCTGTTTGAGATTCTCTCCCTTTCCCCCTCTAAAATAAATAAATAAAATCTTTAAAAAAAAAAAAAAAGGAAGGAAATGCCTTCCCACTCTACTTGTTTTTTTTTTTAAGATTTTATTTATTTATTTGGCAGAGAGAGCACAAGCAGGGGGAGCAGCAGGAAGAGGGAGAAGCAGGCTCCCTGATGAACAGAGAACCTGACATGGGGCTCAATCCCAGAACACTGGGATTATGACCTAAGCCGAAGGCAGATGCTTAACTGACTCAGCCACCCAGGCGTCCCCCAACTATGCTTAATTATCTCCCAAGATGGCCACCACCAATTTCTCCTCCCCATATACGTGTGCCATTCCCACATCAAGAAGTGAAGCCTGTTTCCTCTCCCTTGAATCTGAGCTAGCCCAAACCAAGCCCCTTGGCCTGGTCCTCTAGGCCTTTCCTGACCTGGTCCCTGCCTGGCCTCATCCTGGCTGCTTGCACGCTCTTCTCCAGCCAACTTGAACCATCTGGAAGAACCTGTGCCTTTCATCTCTGTTCCTTCCACCCTGAACACCCTTTCTCCTCGTGGTTGCTCCTTTTGAGTCTCCCTTCTGTATGCACCACCACCTCCAGAAAGCTCTATCTGCACCCACCCAGGCTTGTGCAGGCTCCTCTGGGCTCCATGAGCTCCCACTTGCCCCCATGTGATCACACGGGCTGCTGCGTCTGTCTGAGGGTGGGGTCCCCTCTGCTGAGTCCCAGCACTGCCCGGCCCAGGGCTGGCATGAGGATGGGCACATACCAGGGATACAGCAAACATTCGGACATGCGGGTGGAGGAGCGATGGCTGAGGGAGAGGCACCATCCTGCCCAGGCCTGGGACTGGCCCATGGCCAGCTCAGACATCTATAAACCAGCAATCGTTGGGCACCTCCTGTCTACAGTGGATCGCTCTAATGAAGAACACAGACTCCCTGCACTCACAGGACCACCTTCTCATAGGGCAGATGGACAACAACACGGTAAGTCAGATGCAGGGCTTAGCAAGCACCAGTAAGTGTTATAGAGCCAAGTAAAGCAGGGAGAGGACATGAGGAGGGAAGGGTATAATCTTAAGTAGGGCAGGGAGGCAAGGCCTCACTGAGCCTTCCTCTCTTCTTCCCTGTCCGCGTCTGCCTTCTATCTTCTATCTCGAGGTGAGGGAGCCACAGGAAGATCTGGGGGAAGAGCATTCCCAACAACTGAAACAGCAGGTGCAAAGGCCCTGAGGTGGGAGAGTACCTGGCGGTTTGAGGAGCCCTGAGGAGGCCGGTGTGGCTGGAGCGGGCTGAGGGAGAGAGGGTGGGAGGTAACAGGGAGGCAGGACAGGGGCATATTCACTGAGAAGCCGATAAAGCTCAAGCTGCAGTCCCTTTCGTCTGCCAGGCTACGCACCGCACTGGCGGGTGCCTTGCAAGGGGCTCATGCTTTTTTTTTTTCCTCTAAGTTTTTTTTATTTAAGTAATCTCTACACCCCACGTGGGGCTCGAAATCGTGACCCCGAGATCAAGAGTCGCACACGCTCCTCTGAGCCGGCCAGGTGCCCCGGTCACAGGGTTTTGTAAAATCTGCGAAAGTAAGTTAAATGCCTTTTCTCACACTCTGTGTGTTACAAAAGCCAATTTAAACATTTTCCAAGAAACCTAGGTCAGTTATTGCGATGTAATGCGTGTCACTCCACTTCCTAATGTTCAGTTAATTTACTGGTTTTTTTTTTTTAAGATTTTATTTATTTATCAGAGAGAGAGAGAGACAGAGGCAGGCAGAGGGAGAAGCAGGCTTCTTGCTCAGCAAGGATGTGGGACTCGATCCCAGGACCCTGGGATCATGACCTGAGCCGAAGGCAGACGCTTAACTGACTGAGCCACCCAGGCGTCCCTAATTTACTGTTTTTAATTCGTTTTATCCTCTTGGGAAACATTCCTGTTGAAATATAATATGCATACAGAAAAGGACACGCATCATAAGCGTACAGCTCAATGAATTTTCATAGAGGCGCCGACACCAGATCGAAAACCAGAAGGTGACCAGCTCCCTGACACCCCGCAGGGGTGACCACTTACCCCACCTTCTCGCCATTTCTGTTGGTGCTGACACAGTGGAACCACTGGCTCTGAGGGTGGCCACGGGTTCTACCTCACTAGGCGCTGCCGCTTAAGCTGTTTCCCAAAGTGCTCGGACCAGACAAGCAAGCGGTATTGATCACAATGGTCAAGACCACTCGCCACCCTCTTCTATTCTGACTCTTCATCCCAGAGTCTCTCATTTTGTACTTGTAAGGTTATATTCTTTTTCTTTTCTTTATTTTTAAAAGATTTTATTTGGGGGGCACCTGGGTGGCTCAGTTGGTTAAGCGACTGCCTTCGGCTCAGGTCATGATCCTGGAGTCCCAGGATCGAGTCCCGCATCGGGCTCCCTGCTCGGCGGGGAGTCTGCTTCTCCCTCTGACCCTCTTCTCTCTCGTGCTCTCTCTCTCTCATTCTCTCTCTCAAATAAATAAATAAAATCTTTAAAAAAATGTTAAAAAATAAATAAATAAATAAATAAATAAATAAAGATTTTATTTGAGAGAGAGAGAACAGAAAGAGAGAGCAGGCACGCAGGAGGGGGAGGGCAGAGGGAGAAGGAGAAGCAGGCTCCCCGCTGAGCAGGGATGCGAGGCTCCATCCCAGGACTCTGGGATCACGCAGGACCTGAGCTGAAGGCAAACGCTTAACTGTCTGAGCCACCCAGCCGCCCCTATATTCTTTTTCTTAAAGAGGGCTTCCTACATTATGAAAACTTCAGGCCCCACAAAATCTTGCTCTACCCCAAGAGATGGCTTTGTAGAAAATGGGAAGGTTCTGAGTGAGCTGGGAGCCCAGAGAGGGTCCTGAGCACAGAAGGGATGAGGTCTGAGTTAGGTGTGTGGATCAGATTGGGGGCACAGGTGGAGGGAAGGAGGCAGGTGAGCAGGGCTAAGGATGATATTTTAGGAATCATCAGGGCTTTGTTGGTGTTCAGAGTCTCTAGATTGAGGCCACCCTGGGAGTTAGTGCAGCCAGAAAAAAAGACCCAGGATGTGCCTGGGGGTGCCCCAACATTAACAAACAAAGAAGGAGGAACCAGCCAAGGACCCCCACCCTACCCCCCAGGGAACTGGGAGGAGAGACCGATGTAAGGGGGGCCAGCGTGTCCCACACCCATGCCATCCCACTACCGCCCGTTGGCTGGCCACTGATGTCTTCCCCTCCCTGTGAGGTCAGCTCCCTCATATCCCCCCAAAGTATCACCTTCACTGTGCTGGGTCCCCCTCCCAGGTTACTTCTGTAGAGCAATATAACTACAACTATGCTCTGTATTTTTTTATTGCCTGCCCCTCCGTGTCTCCTTCCTGAGGCGGTGACTTTACTCCTCCTTGTCGCTGCTGTATTCCCAGTGTCCAGTTCGGGATCTAGAATATCACAGGAGATAGGGAATAGTTGGGGAATACATTCAGCAGAGGGGGAAACAGGTGGAGATGGGAAGGCGATTTGCCAGAGGTTACACGGAGAAGGCAGGGCAGGGACTTGGGTAAGGCCTGAGGCCCCAAGGCCGAGATCCCCTGGCCCTCTTGCCCCGCTTTTGGCCTCATTTGCTCCCTCTGGACTCCTGGGTCCGAACCCAAGCCCAGGGCAGGGCTGGGTTCCAGGCGGGCGGAGACCGCGGCGTGATCTGGGAATCGCCGCTAGAGGGCGCTGCCGACGCGCGTCCGCGCCCTGGGAGGAGCCGGGTGGGCTGAACTCGCGGAGGAAAAGAGAGCAGAGGGTCCGCACTGGGGGTGCGGGTGGGGACGCGATGGGGACAAGGAGGCCAGAGGGAGGCTATGGGCGCCCCTAGGAAGACCTTCACCAGCCTGGGGAGGGAAGCAGGATGAGGAGAGGCTTCCCACGAGATGAGTTTTTAATTCTATCCTGAAAAATAAGTGGGAGGTGGAGGTTGAGAAGGGCATGGGGGTCCTGGTGGGGAGGGGACGGTAAAGACCCCAGCAGGTGTCTAGGACTGGTTAAGCACAACTTGGTCAGGGGGGTCTTGATCCGGATGGGTCTTCCCGCAGAGGTGTTAGAAATACAGAGTAAGGGCTGGGCAGGCTCCCCCAGCCCTATCCAGACCCAGGCCCCCTGGCACTTCCTGGGAGCAACAGCATTTAGACTTCTCCGGGTGCTCCTGGTCTCTGCCCTGAGTGTGGGGACATTGGTGCCTCCCACAGGGCCTGGCAGGGGGCAGACACCCCGGACTGCTTCACTGAGTGGCCAGGACCCAGGGGCTGCCTCTCTCCAGGCCTCAGTCTCATCATCTGTAGAATGGAGCTCCAGGGGATGGTCTGAGGCCCCCTGCAGGGCCGTGGGTCCAAAGTCAGCAGGAAGGATTGGCTCCTACAGGCCCACTCCCAGCAAACTGGTTCCTATTGCAAGAGTTTCTGGGGGAAAATGTCAATAATAATAATAATTATATAATCATAATGGCTTTGTTTGGTGTTTCTATATTCCAGGAACTTTTCTAAGTGATGTATATATTTCTTAGATCAATTAATCCCCCAACAATACAATGAGTAAGGAACAATTACCAATTCCCTTTAACAAATGAAGAAACAGACTCAGAAAGCGACATGGTTTGTCCAAAGCCACACAGCTGGGAATGAGCAGTCTGGCTCCAGAGCCTCTGGGTCCCTAGGGTCTTTTGAGTACCCCAGCCCCAAAGCAGGGATAAAGAGACCCCAAACCTCAGCCCTGCTCTGAGCATAGAGACATATGCGGCTCTGGAGGTCTCCTCCCGGGCTGGGGCCCCCTTCATTCTGGGGACTGCTGAGCCCCAGAGCTCAGCTGGACATGGGCAATAAGCCCTCGGTTGGGGGATGGTGCCTGTCTGGCTGGTACTGGCACTGGAGTGGCTGCATGGGCTAAAATCCCAACTGACCACTCTGCTGTGTGATTCCAGGCAAGTCACTAGGTAGCTCCGTGCCTCAGTTTCCCCTTCTGTAGAATGAAGATAATAAGAGCACCTCTTTTAGAAGATTGTTGTGACAGGGCACCTGGGTGGCTCACTTGAAGCCTGTGACTCCTGGTCTTGAGGTCATGGGTTCAAGTCCTACACTAGAGTTTACTTAAAACAAAGGGGAGAATGGGAGGATAGAAAATATAGGGCGATTTACCTGTATGTGCATAACATAGCTCTAAAGTTTCTAACAAGGGATCGATGATGTTATTTATCCCTAGGGAGGGGAACTGGGAGCTTCGGGTCCGAGGTCGAAAGGAAATTTTTTGCTACACACCTATAAAATATCTAAAAGGGATATTTTGTGTGTTAACTCCCTGAATGAGGGCAGGGAGAGGGAAATAAATGCATGAATTCAGGGGTTCGAACTTCTACACCATCAGGGGTGAGGCAAGAAATGTGAATGAGTGAAGCGGTCAACTTTAGGAAGTGGTAAGGGACTGAGGCAGAGTCCTGTTCTATCTAATCTGCCATTCCTAATCCTCCTCTCTGCTGCCTTCCGCTTCACAGGATGGAAAAGACAAATGACTCACTTTCCCACTCTCCTTTGGAGTCATCGTCTAACACATCTCTGGCCAATTAGATCTAGGGAGTCTTGTTCTTCAGGATAAAAAGGGACAAATGCTTCCCATTAACCCTAAACTTAACCATCCCTCTTCCTTCCCATCTTAAATGTGAATGCAGATGAAATGCCAGGAGCCTTGGCAGCTATCTTGTAAACAAGAGGGAAAAGCCAAGCAAATTGCAGAGACACCAGCCCTGACACCACTGGCCTGGTAAAACAAAGCCAGCCAGAGCTGATCTCCAAGCTCACCGTGATTGGGGGGACATTAACTGCTATTTGTCTAAATCATTGTGATCTGTTTTGTATTTTTTGTAGCCAAACACATTCTTAATTTTACCAAGGATGGTTATTTGATAGAATTCAGAAAAGTAGGGAAAATGAGAGGCTGGACAGAAGTCAGTGGAGGGCAAAGGTCAAGGGCAGAGACTTTTTGTTTGAAGGCAGGGGAGGTCTGAGCATGTTTTTATCATAATAACCAATGTTTGTTGAGCACACACTATGAGTGGGGCCCAGGGATTTACACAGATCAACTTACTTCTCACCACAATCTTCTGAGCCAGGACTGGCTTTATCCCCCTTCATCCTCAGAGAACTTTGGCCCAGAGATGCAAAGCAACTTGTCCAAAGGTCCTAGAGCTACTAGGCAGTGGAGGCAGGATCTGAACTCAAGTAGATGGGAGTCCAGCCAAAAGTGGAATCTTGGACTCCTCAATCAATGAAGCCAGTGAATAAGCATGCACCCCATAAAGCCTCAGTCTCCCACTGTGTGAAACGGGGCTGACTGTCTCACCTCCAGTGTTGGGGCACCAGGAGCCCGCCTTTCTGTGGGTGGCCCTTGGGAGGGCCGAGGCAAGAGCAGATGGCACTGGGGCGCAGGGTGGGTGCTGAGATGGGCCAGCAGGATGAACTGGCATCAGCTGGCCCAGCGGGCCAGGGGGGGCAGGCGTCGCTGTCTGGTGCTTGGGGTCAGCGAGGTCAGCACTTCCCCTTCTGGCTGGCTCCATCCCTGCGTCCCTCTGCCCTGCCAGGAACCCTGCCACCAGGGAGCGGCGGCCACCCACTGGGGTGGAAGGAGTTTGTGGATGATGGCCGCTGGGGGCAGGGGACCCGGAGGGAGCAGCCCCGTCCTGGCTCCAGGGTCAGCTGAAATGCTGGAGGCTCTGCGACCCCGCCGGTCTTCCCTGGGCCTCAGTTTCCTCCTCTATGAAATGGGGCTTGAACAGCACCTCCAGGGCCCGTTGAGCCGGTTCCCGGAGATGACCGCAAGGCTGCAGTGCGGTGTGTGCGGGGACGCGCGGGGACGCGCGGGGAGCCCCAAAGCGGCCCGTGGGGAGGAGTGTGCGGGCTGTGCGGCGTGTGGGTCCCTCCCAGGCCCATCTCACTCCGGTCCGCCCCAGTTCCCGCCCGGAGCATTTCCGGGCCGCCTCAGGAAATACCAGACCCCCGCCCCACGCGGTCCCCACGGAGCCGCCGGCCAGCTCCTCGCCCGCCCCTCCTCCCCCTCCTTCCGGCCGCCGGGCCTTTGCTCGCATCTCCGTCCCAGGGGACTGCCAGCTCTAATGGGCCGGTCCTCGAGACTCGCCCGCTGCTGCCATCTGAGCCTTCTAGGTGGTCTGCATCTCCTCCCTCGGCCTCCTCCAACTCTTTACTCCCGCGCTGGGAGAAGGCAGGTAGAGGGCAGGGCTGGGGCGGGGCTGGGGCCTCGGGAACTGGGATGCTACACCCTCGAGGCAAGGGTGCTGTGAGGTAGGAAAAAAGTTGGGGACATTCTGGAAACCCAGAGGAGGAATCAGGGAAGTAATCCGGGAAGGCTGCCTGGAGAAGGTGACATTTAAGTCTGGACTAGAAGAGCAAGGCGTTAACCAAGGACAAGGGTTTCAGACAATAATTCATTTATTCAACAAGCATTTATTGAGCACCTACATCATGCCAGTCCCAGTGCGAAGCCCTGGGGTTTGGGCAGGAGGCAAGATAGGTTTGTGCTCTCGTGGGTTTTGCACTGGGGGAGTCTGAGGAGGAAGCAAACTGACAAACTGGGCACAGAGCTACTGAGAAAGAAGACGTGGGGGGGGGTGCCCTTGGGCTAGTCTGAGGCTGGTGGTCAGAAGGGCTTCCCTTCCCTGAGGAAAAGGCATCAGAATGACTGGAAGCCTGAGCAAAGCTTAGCTAGGCAAAGAGGGAGGGAGGGGAGGCTCCAGATTGGGGCCGGGGGGGGGGGGGGACAGGAAGTGCAAGTTGGAGGTTGGGAGGTCCGGAGCCGAGACTGCCAGGTGGCGCCCGTGGCGCCCAGACTACTGCTCCAATCTGTCAACAAGGCCAGTGGATCCAGGCAGTGAAGTGACTTACCCAGGGTCACACATAATAGAGCCAGGATTTGAGCCTGGAGTGCAGGGACGGGAACTGCTAACCACAGGGGGCTCCGTGGCCGCTTGAGGCCGACCCACCGCCGCACACCCCTCCGGGAGCTGGGGCCAGCCTCCCCTGCGTGACACGCAGGGCCCCCAGGGGCAGGTACTGACGGAGGGGACAACCAGCTGTTGATAGGAGACACTGCCCTGGGACAGGCAGGAGCGGAAATCGCCGTGGGATGGTGGAGGCTGTGGTGGCCATGATGTGGTTTCTCCAGGGCCCCTGTGGTCGCAGCCTGGGCCCTGTGCCTGCTTCCTGTGGCTTCTTCAGTCACAGGACTTCAGAGTCCTCCTCACCGGGGCCTGTTCTGTTTCCCAGAGCTTGGGCTGGGAGTCCCGATGGTACCCTCTTCAGTCCCTGAAGACCTCCCTTCCTTTCTCTCCTGGGAGGCTGGGGTTGGTCTCCCTGTTTTGTAGAAAAGGAAACTCAGCTCCAGAGAGCGACAGCGGCCGGGCTGGGGTCACACAGCGGAAGAGCTGCGCCAGGAGGCCCCAGCTCTTGGCATCTCCCCTTCCTTGTCTCATCTTCCCAAGCTCCTGAAGGTGAGTCCTGGGATCTCATCCAAACAAAAGACTTGAACTTGCATCCTTGTTCTGCATGCTTCTGGGGGTTCCACATGAAGACATTCCATTGGTCTTCAAACGTGATTGAGCTCCGACCCTGAGCCTGGGCCCCGTGCACATTGGACAAGCTCTAAGAGTGTTATCTCTGGTCTCCATTCATAGAGGGAGTGGGTAAGGGCACAGACTCGGGGTTCACGTACCCTCTACCACCTGCTCACTGTGCCTCTTTCAACCTCCTGTGCCTTAGTTCCCTCGTTGGTGAAATGATGCCTTCCCCGTTGGGTTGGTACGAAGGTTAAATGAGATAATATAGGGAAGTGCTTAGGAGAGGGGCTGCCGTGGTGTCTCTGTGTGGGCTTTGCTGTTATTAGGCACCTACTGCATGCTGTGGCCCTGCACAGACCCACCCCATCCTTACGGTCACCAAGGAGACAGATACTTTCACATCTCCACTTCACAGATGGGAGATGGAGATTCGACGGCAGCTGCAGGTTCCCCAGAGTCTCGCAGCTGGTGAGACGTGGTGTCAGGACAGAAACCCAGGCCAGGCTGACTCAGCCATCCCCGGGGCCCTCTGCCAACAGGGCGACTGTGACTCAAGTTTGCAGGAAGAGGGGGAAGAGGGTGGGGTAAGTGGGTGCCGAGGGGAATCCAAGGCCTCTGTTTTCTCAGAAATAGAAGTGTGTTTGGTGACGTCTGCACATGCTATGGTTGAGGCCGGCAGAGCCAAGGAGCAGCCAGTGAGGGGCCCCGGAGTCCCCTTGACATAGCCAGCTTGCCAACGCTGTGGGGAAACGCACGGTCTCTGCAGGGGCAGCTGGATTTCAACCTGGGCCTCTGAGGCCATGACCTGGGCTCAGTCCCCAGCACCGCACGGGACGTCCAGGTTGGCCCGGGAGTCCCCAGCCCTCTCTGGCTCTGCCCTAACCTGCTGTATGACTTCAGGCCCAGGCAAAACCTCTTAGGCTCCTCGAGTACTGGGGGTGGGGAGGGGGGAGATGTGGGGGCAGGGGGGAGGAGGGCACCATCTTGGGGGTCCGGGAAGACTGATGGAGCACTGGACTGGAGGGAATGGAGGACAGGGCATGTGGGTAGACATCTGCGGGGAGGGCGTTCTAGGCAGAGGGAACAGCGAGGGACAGTGTGGGGGAGGCTCCGTGTGCAGGGGGAGGGGTGGGGTGGGGCAGGATGGGCAGGGCCTTCTAGCCATGGAGGGGCTGGGGATTTGATTCTAAGGGTCCTGCCAAGTCCTTGGAGGGTTTGAAGAGGGTGATGCGATCTCATTTGGTCTTCCCAGCCACCCCCCTGCCAGCAAGGAACAGCGCCCCCAAATGGCAGTGAGGAAGCTGGGCTCTGAGAGCATCCCTGAGCAAGTCTGAGGCCTTTGTCCCAGGCTCCCTAATCTGCCATTTGTGTGTGGGGGGGGTAGGGTGCAAGCTACAAACCCCTCCCCAGGGGACCATAGTCCATTAACCCAGGGCTTACAAACTGGCTTCCACCACTCAACAGACATATTTAGACATTACGCCTGTGGCCAGAACCTTGCAGGGGCCAGTACCAGCCCTCCCTCAAAAAGCTGCCAGATCATGGAGTGACAGAAACTAAGCTGTGTCACCATCTGGGGGGCAGGTGCTAGAAGGGTCTGCAGCCGGAGAAGGCCCTGAGCAGGGCCCGTGGCCATCAGGGAAGGCCTCTGAGGCAGGATGCCTACTGAATCCTAAAAGCCTATCAGCACTCAGCCAGGTCAACTGTTAGAAGGGGCCTGAGGGTGGAGAGGGAGCTCCAGGCTGAGGGAACAGCACACAGGGACGCTCAGAGGCAAGCATGCGCAGGAGGTCATCTAAGGTACCCCAGATGATGGGTGGGCCTGTAATGTGGGATGGTGGGGGAGCAGTGATCACAGATGAGCCCAGAGAGGGCAATCCCTTCCCCCACTCTGGAGCTCCGTTTCCTGATCTATTCAATGGGTGATCAGAAGAAAGCAGGAGACCAAGGATGGGAAGGGGCCTCGGGCTGGCTGGGCAGGTCCCAACTGGCCCGCTTGTCCCTCCTGCTTTTGTCTCAGTGTTGGGGAGGCTCTGATCCAACAGGCCAGACCAAGAGAATGGGGATACAGTTTTGTCCTCATCCTTCTGCTTGGAGGCCCTCAGCTATAAGCACATTTACAAAAATTAATAACAATATTGCTTTACTTCCTTAAGTTGCATTTCCTTCAGATTAAAGAAAGAAGTAGAGAAAGGAGAAGAGGGAGGGAGGGAGGAAATAAGAAAGAGAAGGAGGCAGGGGAAAAAAAAGATCTGGAGATTTGGCGGTCCCTGGGACAAACCTGTTTCAGCCCCAGTGCCCAGCATCACATAGTCGGGGCTCAGAAAGGGAAGGTTGCCCCGGTGAGCGGAGGTGAGGTGGGGAGAAGGTGGCAGGGAGATCCGGTCTGGAGATGTGGTCCGTGGTGTCAGGATAGACTGGTAGATCCTGATATTCCCCTTGGCCCAGGGCCCCTTCCAGCACTGAGGCCTGCCCTCTTGGCATTCTTCCAACCACACTGAGTTATGAGTTTATGAGTGCCTACTCAGTGCTGGGCCTTAGATGGCATGCTTTCCATCTGTCATCTGAGCATGGAGAAGCAGGCTTTATTGGCCCCATTTTATAGGTAAGCTCCAGACTCAGAGAGGAGCAATGACTTGTCCAAGATCACCTAGCTGGCAAGTGACCAAGTCTGGATTCAAATCTAGGCCTCTCTGTCCCCAGGACCTATATTTTCAACCACTGATATGGCCCCTATAAGGGATCAGATTAGGGGCATGTCTTTGCAAAGAGAAGAGCATCCACATGGAAAAGCTGGAGAACGTAAGCAGTTTCCCCAACATATCGCAAAAGGTTATTCCTCTCTGCTTCTAAAAAGTTCTGGATTCTCTTAGGGCGTCAATATGTTCATCTGTGAAGTGGGCTAGTAACCTTGCCTGGCCTCCTCCCCATCTAATGTGAGAAGCCTGCGGGTGGGGCCCAGCCTCATGAGCATGATGGTTGCTCCTGATTCCCTGGGGATCGGCCAGGTTTAGGGGTTCTGGGACCAGCTCTGCACAGCTCTGTGTAGCCCAACACATGCATACATGCTTCCTTGCAGCTCAGCACTTTCTTTTTTTTTAAAGATTTATTTATTCATTTTGGAGAGAGAGAGAATCTCCAGCAGATTCCCCGCTGAGCACGGAGCCTGACACAAGGCTCGATCCTACCACCCTGAGATCACAACCCGAGCTGAAATCAAGAGTCAAGACAGTCAACCAATGAAAGCCCCCGGCATAGCACTTTCATATCTTAGGTAATCTTATGTAGACAAGGCAGGAGTTATCACTACCCTGTCCACTTTGTAGTGGAGAAAACTGCAGCTCAGAGAGGCAGAGTGAGGTGCCTGAGGTCACACAGCTGCCAAGTCCCTTGCACCCCGGTCTTAGGCATTGCAAATCTCTGTGGCTTCACACAGCACTCTCACATGCTCTTCTGCAGGCTTGTCCACCAGCTCAGGTCTCTCTGGCCTCTCCCGAATCCTCCAAGCTGCAGGCTCTCCATTCAAGCCCCTCCATTTTTCTTCTGGGGAACAAGGAAGGGGATCAGGACTCTGAAAATGGAATGGAAAGCAAGGACCAGGGTGACAGGTGGTCTGAGCACCTGCCCCCTTACCCTCACGTGGCTCTGGCAGAGGTCTCATGATGGATGCAGGGTTGGGGTGACCAAACCCATAGGACAGGAAAACTTAGATCCGCAAAAAGGTGAAATGGCTTAATGAATGGAGGAGCTAGGACTTGAACCCGGGCTTTCTGACTCCCGATGTCATGCCCTTGTCATTGGAGGTGGCCATACCCAGAGAGTTGACTGTCATCTCAGTCTGGATTTGGACTTTTTGCCCAAAATGATTAGCTGATGCTGACAGAAGGGTGTGATGCAGGCCAAGAGTGAGCAAGGGCAGGGCATGGTCCCCAGCACGATGATGTCGCCCATTTCTGCCTCTCTGTATTGAAGACAGCAGCTTTTTAGGAATATAAGCAGCAAGTGATTGGCTATTACACATAAAATATGGTTGGGAGGGCCTTAGATGAATAAAACTCAGCTTTAAGCATGATTTTTAAAAAAATTTTTTATTGTTATGTTAATCCCCATACATTACATCATTAGTTTTAGATGTAGTGTTCCGTGATTCATTGTTTGTGCATAACACCCAGTGCTCCATGCAGAACGTGCCCTCCTCAATACCCATCACCAGGCTAACCCATCCTCCCACCCCCCTCCCCTCTAGAACCCTCAGTTTGTTTTTCAGAGTCTATCGTCTCTCATGGTTCGTCCACCCCTCCGATTTCCCCCCCTTCATTCTTCCCCTCCTGCTACCTTCTTCTTCTTCTTCTTCTTCTTTTTTTTCTTAACATATATTGCATTATTTGTTTCAGAGGTACAGATCTGAGATTCAACAGTCTTGCACAATTCACAGCGCTTACCAGAGCACATACCCTCCCCAGTGTCTATCACCCAGTCACCCCACCCCTCCCACCCCACGCCCCACTCCAGCAACCCTCAGTTTGTTTCCTGAGATTAAGAATTCCTCATATCAGTGAGGTCATATGATACATGTCTTTCTCTGTTTGACTTATTTCGCTCAGCATAATACCCTCCAGTCCCATCCACATCGTTGCAAATGGCAAGATCTCATTCCTTTTGATGGCTGCATAATATTCCATTGTGTGTGTGTGTGTGTGTGTGTGTGTATAAAGAAGATGTGGTATATATATATATATCTTCTTTATCCATTCATCTGTCAATGGACATCTTGTCTCTTTCCACAGTTTGGCTATTGTGGACATTGCTGCTATAAACATCGGGGTGCACGTACCCTTTTGGATCCCTACTTTTGTATCTTTGGGGTAAATACCCAGTAGTTTAAGCATGATTTTAACAAATATCTATTCAGATCTGAATTGATACCAAGAACTAAAGGAGAGGTGCTCTGATTGGGTAAGTGTTGCCGAAGCTCTAAGAGGTTTGCTACATTCTCTTATTAATGACTTGAATGGAGGCACAGGGTGGGGACAGCTATTTATTCATCTGGGATAGACAAGGCATCACATAGGGAGTCTTTGGTCATAAGCAAAAGAAATGGATTCTGGTTAACTAAAGAAAAAAGTGGAAGGACATTTAGTGGAAGGAGATAGAGTAGCTAAGAGAGTCAAAGGCAAAGCTTGGAAAGGCCACCACCCCATGCAGCTCCAGGATCTTAGAAGGGAGAACTGATGGGCATGACACTGCTGTGGGGTGGTCCATGAAGGAAGGACAGATGCTGGGCAGTTAATCCAATGGAGGACCCCTCCAGGTGGCTAGGATGTTGGCTAATATCATCCAAATTCCCAAAGACAGCACCTGTAGCTGGCAGGTGGGACCGAACTGAACAAGAAGTCATTTTGCAAAGGTTAATTCAAATTCTTCCTTCGCTCTGAGAACCCAATATAGGTTGGGGATACCTGGCATCCCAGTAACCTAGAGACAAGACTGGAATTGCTCTTTCAGAGCTTCTATAAGGAACCTGCAAATAAATTTGCACAGGAGTGCAAAGACATAGACGATCAAAGACACACATTGGCATTGTTTCTAGAAACAGAATGCAGGGGATGATATCCACCATTCACTGGGGACTGATTAAATGCACTAAGCCATTATGAACGAGGCAGTTCTTTTTATGTTTACCTGGAAGAGTCACTAGGAGATACGCTGTTAAGTGAAAGGTGCACAGTGCAATGCACAGAGGAAGTTGCCATATGTGTAGAGGTTGGGGGGTGGTGCAGATACATATGAGCTTGTAAGTACCGAGAGAATCCATATTACACTGTCACAGTAGTGGCCTCAGAGGAGGGGGACTGCAGGTCTGGGTAGACAGCAGGAGGAAGACTTGTTTTTCACTGTATATCCTGACGTACTGCTTGAAAATTTTCAGTGCATGTTTTTAAAAAAAAACAACACCTTTTATGGGGCACCTGGCTGACTTAGTCAGAGGAGCGTGTGACTCTTGGTCTCGGGGTCCTGAGTTTGAGCCCCACATTGGGTGTAGAGATCACTTAAATAAATAAAAAATCTAAAATAAATAAATAAATAAACCCACCCTTTTACTTGGACTGGTTTTATTTATTTATTTATTTATTTTTTAAAAGACTTTAGTCTATTCACTTGACACAGAGAGAGATTGCATAAGCAGGAGGAGCAGCAGAGGGAGGGGGAGAAGCAGAGGGAGAGGGAGAAGCAGAGGGAGAGGGAGAAGCAGGCTCTCCACTGAGCAGGGAGCCCGACGGAGGGCTTGATCCCAGGACCCTGGGATCATGACCTGAGCTGAAAGCAGAATCCCAATCAACTGAGCCACCCAGGCAGCCCATTTGGACTGGTTTTAGATTTACAGAAAAGTTGCAGATATAGCAGAGAGGGTTCCCCTATACCCATCACTCAATTTTCCCCTACTTACCATACATTACCCTTATCCATTTGTCAAAACTTGGAAATTAACATTGGTATGATACCATTAACTAAGTCACAGAAATTACTTGGATTTCACCCGCTTTTCCACCCAACCCCCTTTTCTGTACTAGAATTCCATCTGGGGTACCACTTGCATTGAGTTGTCTTGTCTTCATAGTCTCCCTTTAGTTGGTGAGAATTTACTGGTCTCTCTCGTGTTTCATGATCTTGACAGTACTTTCGAAGAGTACTGGGTAGGTATTTGTAGGATTTGTGCACATATATTTTTAGGATTTTTTTTCATTAAAAATTTTTATTTATTTATTGAGAGAGAGAATGGGGGGCAGAGGTAAAGGGAGAGAGAGAATCTCAGGCAGAGTCCTCACTGAGCATGGAGCCTGACATGGGGCTCGATCTCTTGACCCTGAGATCATCATAACCTGAGCTGAAATCAAGAGTCAGATGCTGAACCAACTGAGCCATCCCAGCCCTAGGATTATTATTGTTTTTTTTTTTTTTTAAGATTTATTTATTTGAGAGAGAGAGAGAGAGAGCTGGTGGGGAGGGAGAGAAGGAGAGAGAAATGTAAGAAGACTCTGTGCTCAGCACAGAGCTGATGCAAGGCTCCATCTCATGATCCTAAGATCATGACCTGAGCCAAACCAAGAGCTGGATGCCTAACCAACCGCACCACCCAGGCTCTTGCCCCTAGGATTATTTTTAAAGATATTTACTAAATACAAAAAAAAAAAAAAAAATAGGAGAAGAAGAAAGAGAGAAACAGAGAAAAAGACATATGGAAAGGAGGAAGGAAGAGAGAAAGAACGACTAAATGAGAGAAAGAAGAGAAAAAGGATAGAAAGACTTTGGGGTTTCTCTCAAAAGAGAATTTTGCTCGAAGCAACAAGCTTGAAGGTTGTAGCCTTCAAGAAAGCCACAGTGATGCCCATCGGACCCAACAGCTCTAGTCACCTGGTTCCTGGGCTAGTCTGAACTGATGTGTTAAGAATTGTCTCTGTGAGGGCGCCTGGGTGGCTCAGTCGTTAAGCGTCTGCCTTCGGCTCAGGTTATGATCCCAGGGTCCTGGGATTGAGTCCCACATTGGGCTCCCTGCTCAGCAGGAAGCCTGCTTCTCCCTCTCCCACTCCCCCTGCTTGTGTTCCCTCTCTCGCTGTGTCTCTCTCTGTCAAATAAATAAATAAAATCTTAAAAAAAAAAAAAAAGAAAGAAATAGGATCCAACAGTACATTAAAAGGATTATTCACCACAACCAAGTGGGATTTATCCCTGGGCTGCAAGGTTGGTTCAACATCCGCAAATCAATCAACGTGATACAATACATTAACAAAAGAAAGAACAAGAATCATATGATCCTCTCAATAGATGCAGAAAAAGCATTTGACAAAGTACAGCATCCTTTCTTGATCAAAACTCTTCAGGGGCGCCTGGGTGGCTCAGTTGGTTAAGCCACTGCCTTCGGCTCAGGTCATGATCCTGGAGTCCCTGGATCGAGTCCCGCATCGGGCTCCCTGCTCGGCAGGGAGCCTGCTTCTGCCTCTGACCCTCCCCCCTCTCATGTGCTCTCTCTCTCTCATTCTCTCTGTCTCAAATAAATAAATAAAATCTTAAAAAAAAAAAAAACTCTTCAGAGTATAGGCATAGAGGGTACATACCTCAATATCAT
>NW_023270777.1:10699328-10730475 GCF_011800145.1 Mirounga leonina | reverse complement strand
AATAGGATCCAACAGTACATTAAAAGGATTATTCACCACAACCAAGTGGGATTTATCCCTGGGCTGCAAGGTTGGTTCAACATCCGCAAATCAATCAACGTGATACAATACATTAACAAAAGAAAGAACAAGAATCATATGATCCTCTCAACAGATGCAGAAAAAGCATTTGACAAAGTACAGCATCCTTTCTTGATCAAAACTCTTCAGGGGCGCCTGGGTGGCTCAGTTGGTTAAGCCACTGCCTTCGGCCCAGGTCATGATCCTGGAGTCCCTGGATCGAGTCCCGCATCGGGCTCCCTGCTCGGCAGGGAGCCTGCTTCTGCCTCTGACCCTCCCCCCTCTCATGTGCTCTCTCTCTCTCATTCTCTCTGTCTCAAATAAATAAATAAAATCTTAAAAAAAAAAACTCTTCAGAGTATAGGCATAGAGGGTACATACCTCAATATCATAAAAGCCATCTGTGAAAAACCTACAGCGAATATCATTCTTAATGGGGAAAAACTGAGAGCTTTCCCCCTAAGGTCAGGAATGCGGCAGGGATGTCCACTATCACCACTGCTATTCAACATAGTATTGGAAGTCCTAGCCACAGCAATCAGACAACAAAAGAAATAAAAGGCATCCAAATTGGCAAAGAAGGAGTCAAACTCTCACTCTTTGCAGTTGATATGATACTTTATGTGGAAAACCCAAAAGACTCCACCCCAAAACTGCTAGAACTCATCCAGGAATTCAGTAAAGTGGCAGGATATAAAATCAATGCACAGAAGTCAGTGGCATTCCTATACACCAACAACAAGACAGAAGAAAGAGAAATTAAGGAGTCGATCCCATTTACAATTGCACCCAAAACCATAAGATACCTAGGAATAAATCTAACCAAAGAGGCAAAGGATCTGTACTCAGAAAACTATAAAATACTCATGAAAGAAATTGAGGAAGACACAAAGAAATGGAAAAACGTTCCATGCTCATGGATTGGAAGAACAAATATTGTGAAGATGTCAATGCTACCCAGAGCAATCTACACATTCAATGCAATCCCCATCAAAATACCATCCACTTTTTTCAAGGAAATGGAACAAATAATCCTAAAATTTGTATGGAACCAGAAAAGACCCCGCATAGCCAGAGGAATGTTGAAAAAGAAAAGCAAAGCTGGCGGCATCACAATTCCGGACTTCCAGCTCTATCATCATCAAAGCTGTCATCATCAAGACAGTATGGTACTGGCACAAACACAGACACATAGATCAATGGAACCGAATAGAGAGCCCAGAAATGGACCCTCAACTCTATGGTCAACGAATCTTTGACAAAGCAGGAAAGAATGTCCAATGGAAAAAAGACAGTCTCTTCAAAAAATGGTGTTGGGAAAACTGGACAGCCACATGCAGAAGAATGAAACTGGACCATTTCCACCACACACAAAGATAGACTCCAAAGGGATGAAAGACCTCAGTGTGAGACAGGAGTCCATCCAAATCCTAAAGGAGAACACAGGCAGCAACCTCTTCGACCTCAGCCACAGCAACTTCTTCCTAGAAACATCGCCAAAGGCAAGGGAAGCAAGGGCAAAAATGAACTATTGGGACTTCATCAAGATAAAAAGCTTTTGCACAGCAAAGGAAACAGTCAACAAAACCAAAAGACAACCGACAGAATGGGAGAAGATATTTGCAAATGACATATCAGATAAAGGGCTAGTATCCAAAATCTATAAAGAACTCATCAAACTCAACACCCAAAGAACAAAGACTCCAATCAAGAAATGGGCAGAAGACATGAACAGACATTTTTCCAAAGAAGACATCCAAATGGCCAACAGATACATGAAAAAGTGCTCAATATCGCTCCGCATCAGGGAAATCCAAATCAAAACCTCAATGAGAGGGCGCCTGGGTGGCTCAGATGGTTAAGCGTCTGCCTTCGGCTCAGGTCATGATCTCAGGGTCCTGGGATCGAGTCCCGCATCAGGCTCCCTGCTCCTTGGGAGCCTGCTTCTCCCTCTGCCTCTCTCTCTCTCTGTCTCTCATGAATAAATAAATAAAATCTTTAAAAAAAAAAAAACCTCAATGAGATACCACCTCACACCAGTCAGAATGGCTAAAATTAACAAGTCAGGAAATGACAGATGTTGGCGGGGATGTGGAGAAAGGGGAACCCTCCTACACTGTTGGTGGGAATGCAAGCTGGTGCAGCCACTTTGGAAAACAGTATGGAGGTTCCTCAAAAAGTTGAAAATAGAGCTACCATATGATCCAGCAATTGCACTACTGGGTATTTACCCCAAAGATACAAAAGTAGGGATCTGAAAGGGTACGTGCACCCCGATGTTTATAGCAGCAATGTCCACAATAGCCAAACTGTGGAAAGAGCCAAGATGTCCATCGACAGATGGATGGATAAAGAAGATGTGGTATACACACACACACACACACACACACACACACAATGGAATATTATGCAACCATCAAAAGGAATGAGATCTTGCCCTTTGCAACAATGTGGATGGAACTGGAGGGTATTATGCTGAGCGAAATAAGTCAAACAGAGAAAGACATGTATCATATGACCTCACTGATATGAGGAATTCTTTTTTTTTTTAAGATTTTATTTATTTGAGAGAGAGAGAATGAGAGAGCACATGAGAGGGGGGAGGGTCAGAGGGAGAAGCAGGCTCCCCGCCGAGCAGGGAGCCCGACACGGGATTCGATCCCGGGACTCCAGGATCATGACCTGAGCTGAAGGCAGTCGCTTAACCAACTGAGCCACCCAGGCGCCCAAGGAATTCTTAATCTCAGGAAACAAACTGAGGGTTGCTGGAGTGGGGCATGGGGTGGGAGGGATGGGGTGACTGGGTGATAGACACTGGGGAGGGTATGTGCTCTGGTAAGTGCTGTGAATTGTGCAAGACTGTTGAATCTCAGATCTGTACCTCTGAAACAAATAATGCAATATATGTTAAGAAAAAAAAAAGAAGAAGGTAGCAGGAGGGGAAGAATGAAGGGGGGGAAATCAGAGGGGTAGATGAACCATGAGAGACGATGGACTCTGAAAAACAAACTGAGGGTTCTAGAGGGGAGGGGGGTGGGAAGATGGGTTAGCCTGGTGATGGGTATTGAGGAGGGCACATTCTGCATGGAGCACTGGGTGTTATGCACAAACAATGAATCATGGAACACTACATCTAAAACTAATGATGTAATGTATGGGGATTAACATAACAATAAAAAAATAAAAAAAAAAGAATTGTCTCTGTGATACTGCTTGTGATCATAGACGCAAAAATCCTCAACAAAATATTAGTAAATCAGGAATGCCTAAGTGGCTCAGTTGGTTAAGCATCTACCTTTGGCTCAGGTCATGATTCTAGAGTCCTGGGATCAAATCCCGAGTCGGGATTCTTGCTCAGTGGGGAGTCTGGTTCTCCCTCTGCCTGCCACTCCCCCTGCTTGTGCTTGCGCACTCTCTGACAAATAAATAAAATCTTTAAAAAATATATTAGTAAGTCAAATTCACCAACACATTAAAAGGATCATACATCATGACCAAGTGAGAGATATCATTTCAGGGATGCAAGGATGGTTTAACAGCCACAAATCAATCACCGTGATACACCACATTAACAAAACAAAAGATGAAAATTATGTGATCATCTCAATAGATGCAGAAAAAGCATTTGGCAAAATTCAACAGCCATTTATGATAAAAACCCTCAACAAGGCGAGTATAGAGGGAACATATTTCAACATAATAGAGGCCATATATGACAAACCCACAGCTAACCTCATACTGAATGGTGAAAAGGTAAAAGCTTTTCCTGGATGCCTAGGTGGCTCAGTCAGTTAAGCATCTGTCTTCGGCTCAGGTCATGAGCCTGGGGTTGAATCCGGAGTCGGGCTCCTTGCTCAGTGGGGAGCCTGCTTCTCCCTCTGCCTGCAGCTTCCTCTGCTTTGCGCTCTCTCTGACAAATAAATAAAATCTTAAAAAAAAAAAAGCTAGAAGCTTTTCCTCTAAGATAAGGAGTAGGACAAGGATGTCCACCCTCACCATATTTATTCACCGTAGTATTGGAAGTCCTAGCCACGGCAATTAGGTAAGAGAAAGAGGTAAAAGGCAATAGAAAACCCTGAAGACTCCACCAAAAAAACTATTAGGACTAATAAGTGAATTCAGTAAAGTTGCAGGATACAAAATTAATATACAGAAATCTGTTGTGTTTTTTTTATATATTAATAATGAACTGTCAGAAAGAGAAATTAAGTAAAACTTCCATTTACAATTGCATCAAAAAAGAATAAAATACCTGAGAATAAATTTGACCAAGGAGATGAAAAACCGTATTTTGTTTGTTTGAAGATTTTATTTATTTATTTGAGAGAGAGAGTGTGTGAGAGAGCACAAGCAGGGGGAGCAGCAGAGGGAGAGGAACCCAGCAGGGAGCCTGATGTGGGGCTCGATCCCAGGACCCTGAGATCATGACCTGAGCCGAAGGCAGATGTTTAACTGACTGAGCCACCCAGGTGCCCCAGAAAGATCTGTATTTTGAAAACTATAAGACACTGATGAAAGAAATTGAAGATGAAACAAACAAATGGAAAGATGGACTATACTCATGGATTGGAAGAACTAATATTGTTAAAATGTCCATAATACCCAAAGCAATCTACAGATTCAATGCAATCCCATTTAAAATACCAATGACATTTTTTCCCCATAGAACTATAATAAAAATAAGTTACAGGAATGTAATGTGAGGCAAAGGGAATAGAGTCAATAATGTTGTAATTACTTTGTATGATTTCAGATAGTAACTAGACCTATCCTGGTGATCATTTTGTAATGTATAAAAACATTGACTCATGATCTTGTACACTTGAAATGAATATCATATTGTATATCAATTATGTTTCTATTTAAAAATATAATTTTCTCTGTGGGGTGACAAAGAGAGCTCCTGGCAGCTCCAGGCCTCCCCAGTCCTATTGTCCACAATCTCAGAAGCAGAGAGGGCCACTTGGTTGCTAATTTTAGGTAAAAATCCTGGAGAAAGCACTTATTGGCTGAGCTTGGGTCACATGCTCATCCCTGAACCAATCATTGTGGCCAGCGAGATGCAGGACTCTCACTGGCCAGCCAGGGACAGGCCTGCCCCTGGACTGATAGGGGGGGTTGCTCTCCAAAAGCTGCACCAGAAAACAGTTTTATTTATTTATTTTATTTATTTATTTATTTTTTTTAAGATTTTATTTATTTATTTTGAGAGAGAGAGAATGAGAGAGAACACATGAGAGGGGATAGGGTCAGAGAGCAAAGCAGACTCCCTGCCGAGCAGGGAGCCCGATGCGGGACTCGATCCCGGGACTCCAGGATCATGACCTGAGCCGAAGGCAGTTGCTTAACCAACTGAGCCACCCAGGCGCCCCAGAAAACAGTTTTAAAATGCACTGTCTTTTATCGTTTTCTCATGCAGGGGCAGGAGTCCCACGCCACCAGAAGCCAAGTAGCCAGGCTCTAGCATCCCTAGCGTGAGCACCTAAGGGCTACTACCTTCTACGTGGGATCACAGGTGGCTACAGTTATGGGTCGGCTGACCTATGTGCCTGCCCTCATCAGGATCAGGCTCATCACACTCCATCCACGGAAAATCCCAGCCTCCACTCACCCCTTGTGCCTCCATCTCTTCTCTGTGTCACCCCCCACACACACCAAAATAAAAATTTTAAAAATTAAAAAAAAAAGAGTGTTTTGTTTGAATCTTCACCACTATAGAGGAAAAAGCCTGAAGATTAATAGTCGATAAGGAACAGAAATGTTGTGTCGTAAGATCAGAAACTATATTCAAATGGATGCTATGTTTTTATTGTTGTATATAATGCCGTAGGGAGGAAAACTGATGAAGGCCATTGAAACTTGTTTATGAGGTGTGATGAGAGCTTTGGAAAAATGGCATTGTGTAATCCCAAGCAGAATGATCAGTCTATTGATTGATTTAGTAAATAGTACAAGTATAAAAGCACAGAATTTTCAAAAATTTAAATGTAAAATGGAAATGAGGTTGATGACCATTATTGTCGGGAATCTGGGTACCGAGCAATGAAAACCCAAGTCAACCAGCTGAAAAAGGAAAGGGAGTTTATTAGAGTGGTGGGCATTGCTGCATACCTCCCCAGCATCTGTTCCCTTCCCTTATTCCCCCCCCCCCCCGCCCCGCCCAGCTCCAGGGGTGAATTCCTCACCTCACATTCCCCAAAGCTGGCTTGGGGATGAGCAGGCAATCCAAGTTCTTCTGATTACAGCAAGCCTTGAGTATTGGTTTGCTGGTTGGGAGAAAAAGATTGTTTGCTTCTGGGTGGTGTGACTACAGATGTGAGACATGGATCGGCTATAGCCAATTTAGAGCCAGTCAAGACACCACCCAAGGAAAATAATGACATGTCTAGGGGGCATATGCCATATGTGAAAGAAATGGAGCCAGAGCCTTGATCATACTGCACCTGAAGCTCTGGCTCTGGAGATTTTAGTTAAATGAGCTAGTTGATTCCAATTATTATTTAAGCCACTTTGAGTTTGGTTTTCTATCAAAATAGCTCCAACTGATGTATTGGCTTGTGTGCTAAAAAGTCCAGGGTGAAAGCTTCAGGTATGGCTGGTTCAAGGTGCTCAAATAATGTCAGTAGAAATCTATCTTTTCTCTCATCTCTGTGTTACTTTCATTCTCAGGCCGAAATCTCCTAGTGTGGAGCTGCTCCAACCTTACACCCCACTAGCTCAGCAACCTAATGGGAAGAGAAGCTTCCTGTTTTTCAGTGGTTTCTACAAAAATCCTGGGCTTGAGTCTTATTGGCCTGTTTTGAGTCATGTGCCCATTTCTGAACCAGTCACTGTGGCCAAGGAGGGATGCTCTGATTGACTCAGCCTTTGTTATACACCCCCCCCTGGAGCTGGATGGTAGGGCCAATCTCTCCCCTCAGCCTATTCAAATTCCTCTCAAGAGATTGGCTTTGGAATCAGGAGAGCCTTCTAGTAGTGTTGCCTTTTAGCATTGTGATCATGGACAAATTGAATCTCATCCATAAAATGGGGATAAAGATGGTCTCAAACTCAAGGTTGTTATTAAGAGGAAGTGAGATGGGGGTGCCTGGGGGGCTCAGTCGTTAAGCATCTGCCTTCGGCTCAGGTCATGATCCCAGAATCCTGGGATCAAGCCCCACGTCGGGCTCTCGGCTCCGCGGGAAGCCTACTTCTCCCTCTCCCACTCCCCCTGCTTGTGTTCCCACTCTCGCTGTGTCTCTCTCTGTCAAATAAATTAATTAATTTAAAAAAAGAGGAAGTGAGATGATCCATGCAAAGCATTTGCACAGTGCTCACTGCTTTGTTGTTATTATTATTACTGTTTCCTAACTCCAGTATCTCCACTTCCAGGAAGTGTGCCCTGATTACTCCCTGCCCAGGAGCTAAAGGAAATTTTCTCCCTGTGAGTTCTCACAGCCCTTTCTCTTGTGATTTTCTATGTGGTGTTTCAGTTTCTGCTCCTGTTCATGACTCCTCTCTGCCCTTTTAGACTTCCATCCCCTAGAGGGGCAGTAGCTTCATCTCCATATTTTAATAGGAACTACTGCTAACACCCATCTAGGGCTGGTTAAAAAACAAAATTCAACCGAGGAAATTTTGAAGATCTAATGGACTTTATTAAATGATTCATGAATTGAGCTGCACCCCATCTAGAAGGTAGAGGGATGCTCCAGGAAGGAGGGTGGGGCAAGAAAGTTACAAACAAAAGACAAGAAAGGATTTTTCCAGGGGAGACCACCTTTCCTTAGGGGGAAAGACTGGGGGGGTCTTACTATGCAGATTACCCCATCTTCCTTTGGGGGAGCAGGGTGGAGGGTCCATGTGACAGATTACCTCGTTGGTGCTTCTCAGAAAATTCCCGATGGATAGGTTCAGACTCACATTTCTGGGGTACCTGGCTGGCTCAGTCGGGGTTGTGAGTTTGAGCCCCAGGGCACAGAGATTACTTTAAATCATATATATGATTTATATATTCATATATATATATATATATATATATATATACACGAATAAGACTGACATTTCTGGAGGAGGATGACTACAATTAGGTTAGATATTAAGCCCTGGCTTGGTGACTTGGCCTCGCACAAATAAATGCCATTTGGGCCTGTGGTTTTTCTTTTTGACAGGCTTTTTACAGTGTCCAAAGCATTTCCTCCTCTGCTTTTTCATTCTGAACCAAAGTGCAATCCCATTAGGTGGGAAGGATTATTCCCACTTCACAGATCAGGAAACTGAGGCCTCGGGGGAGCAGTGACATGGCCAAGCAGTGACATGGCCAAGCTCAAGCAGCAAATCAGTGGATAAGAAGTTAGGTGTTTCTGGATTCCCAAGGCAGGGCTCTTTCTGCTGGCCAAAGGGTTTTGAATCTAGAGTTCAAACCTTCAGTGAAGATCCCTGGGACCTCCTTCTGCGCCTTTACTAGGTGATTCTGTTACAGGATTTCTTTTCCTTTAGTGCCGGCGTTCTTGGTCATGACACTTCAAAGACTGAAGAGGTAGTCCAGATGAAAGCAAAGTTTATTGATCCATAGTTATTGAGCAAAAGTACAAATCTCCCGAAGAGGGAGGGGACCTGAGAGGATTGCCACCAAAGTTTTGGGCTTGTTGACGGCCTGTTTTAATCTGATTAACCCTCCCTGCTTCTGTCATCCAATCAGGTTTTTGTCATCTACCTATCACAGGGGAAAGGGTGGAGGGCTCCTTCCAGGGTGGTGTAAAATCCTTTTAAAGGTGGTTTCCTCTTAGGGTGGGAGGGACAGGGAAGGGCTCTTGTCTGTGCCTGCCTTTTTTTCCGACTATCCTGCATTAATTCTTTTCTTTTCTTTTCTTTTTTTTAAAGATTTATTTATTTATTTGAGAGAGCGAGAATGAGAGAGAGAGAGAGTACATGAGAGGGGGGAGGGTTAGAGGGAGAAGCAGGCTCCTTGCTGAGCAGGGAGCCCAATGCGGGACTTGATCCGGGGACTCCAGGATCGTGACCTGAGCCGAAGGCAGTGGCTTAACCAACTGAGCCACCCAGGCGCCCGCATTAATTATTTTCACTCAACATGCCCTCCCTCCCTAACCCAAGATATCCCTTGGCCTGCACGGCCATCTCGATGCGACCATCTCGATGCTTCCTGAAACACCGCTCTGACCAGCCCCAGTCACTGCCTCACTATGCATCTGGAACCAACCTCCAAATCCTAGTGAAAGAGGGCTTTCCATCCATTTTGACCTCAAATGTTCCAATTGATTAACTTCTTTCCAGTTTATCTCTTCCCTCTGGTAAAAGACCCTGTGGGCAAAGCATCTGGTGCTGGGAACCGAACTAACTACCAGGTTAAGCAATCAGCAACTGCCCTGACCCAGCAAGACCCCACCCGCAGGCAATCCACTCCAAGACAATGATGGACGGATCTTTACTGCCCACCTGCGGGGACCGCAGACCTTTGTCCCACATTTTCCTGCGTAAACCTGGAAGTATTTTCAGCACTTTGGAGACAGTCTTTGAGAAGCTAGTCAACCTTCTTCTTGGTTTGGCCTCATATAAATTCCTTTCTTGTTTTACCCCTCCACTTGTCTCTCTGCCTTTGGATTTTGTCTGTGCGGGTGGTCGAAACTGGTCTGTTTGGGACCCCCGGAGACAGGTGCTTGTGCATCCCTGTGCCCCGGCTACACCAGGGAGGGCAGATGGAGGTGTGTGCTCCAGCCCTGTGCTTCCACGCTCTGGACCAGAACCTGGGTTTGGATCCCAGCACGGCTGTCTGCTGCCTCCGTTTCCTCATCTGTAAAAGAGGAATAGGACTGTTGACCTTAAGGGCTCATTGTGAGGGTGAATTCAGAGAGGGACCATGAAAGGTGGTGAGATGCTTCACATCTCAAAGCAGTGCGGAAGGAGAAGGGACTTGGAGGAGTGCAGGAATGCCCCCTCTGACCTTGCACTTGGGTGGTGGTCTTTCAGCCTCAGGGGGCCCTCCTCCACTCCCCAGCCTGGCTCAATCTCCTGCTCTCCAGTTTACTTCCTGGGCTGTACTTAAGCTCATTAGCTCTCTCTCTCTCTCTCTTTTTTTAAGTCTATTTATTTATTTATTTATTTATTTAAGTAATCTCTACACCCAACATGGGGCTCCGACTCACAACCCCCAGACCAAGAGTTGCATTCCTCCTCTAACTGAGCCAGCCAGGCACCCCCTCATTGTCTCTTTATCTGTATCCAGGTCTCTTCCCAAAGTTTGCATTTTATCTCTGTGGCTACGCAGACTTGCTAGCTGGGTGGGGAAGGCAATGGGCTCTATACGCAGAAAAAAATTGGCCTGGATGACCAAGCCCTGGCATCTCTCCAAACCTCAAATTCTCATCTGTAAGATGTGGACAGTAAGACTGCTCACCTTGTGGGGCTGTGGTGAGGTTTAGGCCAGCCGCTGTTTGGTGTGGTAGCATCCAGCCCCATGGGGCTATTTAAGTTCATTAATTAAAGTTAAGTAAGGTCTTAAAAATTCAGCTCCTTGGGTCACGCTAGCCACATCCCAAGTGCTCACATGTGGATGGCACAGCTAGAGAATATTTCTATCACTGCAGGAAGAACTATTGGGCAGCACTACCTAGGTAAAGCACTCAAGCCTGCACCGGGGAACCCACGGTGTGTGTGCATAATTCATCTGAAGTTGCAAACTCTGAGGACAGGGGCCATGATTTCATACAAAGTTCTCCTCTTCTAGAAGGCCCAGCAAAGAGTGAGTTGCAGTTTACAGGGAGTGTTAGACTGGTTGAGAGCCTTCTCCAGAGGAGGGGCCAGCCAAGTTCAAAAACAGGGAGCTCAGGTTCCTGCCATAAGGCTAATTCACTCTCCTGGTGGAGAAGGGACATTGAGCAGTGGGAGGGGTTGCAAACCATGGGGAGGAGTTTCTAGCATCTGGAACTACCAGCTCTGGACTTTATAGAGGAAAAATGGCCAGGTGACTTTACAAATGTGTTAGTCTCTCTCTCTCTCTCTCCCCATTCCCCTCCTCCCCTCTCTGTCCTTCCCCTCCCTCTCCTTTCTTTCCTCCCCTTCCCTCTGTTTCTCTCTCTCTTCTCCCCTTTCCTTTCGCTCTTATATTTGTCCCTGAGAAGGGAAGTCTAGATCCCAGCTTGGAAGAACAGAAGGGAGGTCTTCATCCACCAGGCTTCTTCATAGGGAGGAGGTATATAAGGCTCAGAGAAGTGCAATGACTTGTCTAAGGTCTCTTAGTAAGTGAGGGCAGAATGGGACTCATGGACACAGCTTCCCTGAAACCAGAGCTTGGCAGAGTGTTGATGTCACCTGGGCCTCCTTGGAACACAGGCAACAGGGATGGTGCTGTGTGCCAACCTGGCGAGCCCTGAACCACACCCCAGACTCTTCTGTGAGGGGTTTCTGCTGACCCGACCCTGTCTGGAGTAGGTTAGTCAGCTGTGAGGTCCCAGGAACCTCTCCAAGGTCTGCCTCTTGTCCAGCTTTGTCTTCGACTCCTTTTGAGCCTTGCACAGAGCCTGGCACATAGCAGGTGCCTCTTGGGCACTGGATGAACCAGGCGGAGGGGGCAGTTGCTGTTGCTCTTGTGAGTTTCAGGCCGTGTGAAGCGGTGAGTCTGTAAATTCCTCGTGTGGGGATGACGGTGAGCCAAGGGCTCCACATTTTTAGCGTAAGGATCCCTCTGGCAATCTAGCAAAGCCGAGGCATCCCTTCTCAGAACGATTTTTGAGTGTGTTTTATTGAAGTATTAACACACATACGGAAAAGTGCCTACATCTAAAGTGTACATCAGTGAATTTTCACAAAGTGAACACACCTGTGACAATGGCATTCAGCTCAAGAAACCGAAGGTGACCAGCGCCCCAGTAGCCCCTGGCCCCTTCCAGGCTCTACCTCCTGAGAGAAGCCCCTTTTGGAATAATGTTTTCAAGTGCATACTGCAAGGTTAAGAACGGGGTTTCAGCGCTGATGGAGGGCCCTGTGTGAGTGCCTGAGGATGGCGAGATGCGTGTGGAGTATGGGACGGGCGTTCTTTGCGGGGGGTCTGAGCGAAGGCTGCCGAGTGCGTGGGTTCGAGTATGAATTTGCCAGGGTTTGCGGGTGGTTGGGGGGTCGTCGAGATGCGTGTGTGGAGTTTGGGGGGGATGCTTGAGGGATTCCGGCGTAGGTCGTGGGGCGCCGCTGGAGTGCGGGGCGCTGCGCTTGGGGTCGAGGGTATGTGGGGGGAGGTCGCGGGGGCGGGGCCTCGGCGCGGGGGCGGGGCCTCGGCGGGTGGAGGGCGGGGTCGGCGGGCGCGCGCACGCAGCCGGCGCGCCCCCTCCCGGCCGCCATGTTGGCTGGTGTGTGGGTGTCAAACGGAGCTAGACGCGGTGGCGGCGGCGGCGGCGGCGGCGGCGGCGGCGGCGGTTCCGCAGGCTCCGGTCGCTCCCGCCTCCCCAGCGGTCCCCGCGGCCGCAGCCGCGCACCCGGGCAGGCCCGGAGGAGCGAAGGTGAGCCGGGGCCCACGAGCATCGGGGGGCGGGAGCGGGACCCCGGGGCGCGGACCCTCCCCTCCCCGGGGCGCGGACGCCCTCACGGCGCCGCTCCCCTCCTGCCAGCCCCCCAGAGCATGCACCCCAGCTGCCCCAGCGGGGTCCCCACCTCAGGTGGGACCGCTTTCTTTCCAAGCAGGCCCCGCCCCACGGGTTGGAGCATAGCCCCCTCCCCATATGGATCCCTCTTTCCGCTGCAAGGACCCCCCCATTTCCCTATCGGGGAGCTCTTCCGTTTACATCCTCCGAGTCAGGCGCTCCTCTTACTCCCACCCCAGATCCAGGAGCCCCCTCCAGGCCCTCATCCTCTACCTTTCAGCTTGGAACAACCCCGCCCCACCTCCCGGAGCACTTTCCTCCCCTCCTCGGGCCAGGCCCCCCTTTCCTCCGGAGCCGAGCCCGATCCTCCTCCCGCCCCCGTGCACAGCCGAGCCCCTGTTTCCTCCAGGAATCGGGGGAGGGGTCCTCTCTGTCCAGGATCCCGTCCCGTGCCCCCTCTCCTTCGGGCTGGAGCGGGGCCCTTTTCCCTCCCCAGGGACCAGGTTCTCCCTCCCCACCCCCGACCCCCACAGCACAGCGGGGACGGGGGCGGCCGAGCCTGGCTCCAGATGCCTTTTGTTCCGCGTGGGATGGCAGAGACCCCGCCCGGCGGTCCCGTTCGGCTAATCCGGGTGGGTGAATGGGTGCGTGGGGGCCGGCCTCTTCAAGGAGACCCTTCCTCCCTGCCCGTGGGGCGGCTCCCCCCGAGCAGAGCGCGCTGGGAGAGGCTGGCCCTTCCTAGAGGAGTCCGTGCCAACAGGTTTTTGTTTCCGACCTGAAGTTGGCCCAGTGGCTTTGCGGAGGGGTTGGGGAGGGTGGGGGCAGCTTGCTCTCCCCAGAAACCCCGGCAGGGGCCTGTGAAAGTCCATTCCGCCGCCCAGGGGCACGGCCTGGGGTCCCTTCACTGTTTTGTCCTGGGGACGCATCTGAACTCTGTGCTTTTAAGAGAGGACGGGGCCTGCGCATGTTGGGGTTCATATGGGGGAAACTGAGGTTCCAGAGATGCAGTGATTTGCCCAAGGTCACGCAGTGATCCTGTGTCACTGACAGAACTAGAAGCTTGGTCTCTGGGGTGCTCTCTCCGCACATTTTAGAATTTTTTTAGAGAGATCTTCAGGATAACACCCCCTCCTCCCTTTTATTTTTAACATTCACACAAGATAATGGGAAAGATGTGAAGTGTTGAGTTCTTCCTTCCTACCTCAGAAGAATGCCCTGTGAAAGAAAAGGTTGGAACAGGAGGTTAAAAGGATTGAAAAAGGTGAATTTTAATTACTCCCCCTCCTCCCAATTACGTAAGATACTGAAGATTTGGCAGAAAACATGTACATCTTGTAGCTCTAGATACCAGATGATAGGTGCTGGCAGAATCATATACTGAATCCTGCACAGCAGCGATTGAGTTTGCACTGATAATTAAGTTTTTTCATCTGTATTTAAATGAACATCAGAAGGGACTTACAGTTTTTTTTTTTTCCTGACTTGTTCCATTGATTGTATTTGAGATCGGTGATGGTGTCAGAAGCCACCAAGATCTGCTCTTTATCTGTATTTTTACTTTTATATTTTTAAAGCTTACTAGTTTCTTTAGTTTTAATACGGGCTTGGTCTTGTTACCACTGGGCTTTTCTTCTGTAAGCGTTGAAGGAGAGAGATACTGGCTTGGAAAGAGTTGGGTAAAGTGCAAATTATTGTAAGACACGATACAGGATTGTATCCCACAGGGCCCTGGACCAGGAGCAAGTTTGGATGGTCCTGTGGGATGTCCTGAGCTCTCCCGGTTTACACAAGCTTTCTACTTCCTTGAACCTTGAGTTTGACAGATGGGAAGTTCGGTGGAGAACTCTATCGCAGCAAGGTGTGTTATGTCAAACACATCATCCCACGGCATTCGTCCGTTGTCAACCTGCAGTAGGCCTCGAAGCCAGTCTCCTCACCTCTGTGAGACTCAGTTTCTCAAATGAGGTAGCACGTGTAAGAGTATTTTCCAATCCAACAAACCCATTCGAATCCCAGCGCCATCACTTACTAGCTGTGTGACCTTGAGCACATGGCTTAAGCCTCTGGGTCTCAGTTTCCTCAACTGCAGAAGGGGGAAATGTAACTTGCAAGTGATGATACCTATGTATGCAGCCTTGAAAATGACCCATCCCTTGTAAAAAAAAGCCCTTGTAGAAATATAATTGATGCCTGTTAGTGTAGCTGTCTTCCATGGTAACGTGCGGATTTCCTAAGAGTTGGGATTCTTTTTTTTTTTTTTTTAAAGATTTTATTTATTTATTTGACAGAGAGAGAGACAGCGAGAGAGGGAACACAAGCAAGGGGAGTGGGAGAGGGAGAAGCAGGCCTCCCGCCAAGCAGGGAGCCCGATGCGGGGCTCGATCCCAGGACCCTGGGATCATGACCTGAGCCTAAGGCAGACGCTTAACGACTGAGCCACCCAGGCGACCCAAGAGTTGGGATTCTGATAAGAGTCCTACAAAAGTAGTTTTAGTTTAAAAGGGTTTTTAGGACTTGTTTTAATGGCTTGGCTCTTCCAAAACTTAAAGAGTGAGCTTTTTTTTTTTTTTCTTAAAAGATTTCATTCGGAAGAGGGTAACTTCCAGTTCTTTGTGGACTAAAGTGCCAAGAAATTTTCATGCATGGAATTGTCCCTTTCATACTCTTGGGAAGCGCATTAAAGTTTTTAAGGCTTTTTGGCAGTTGTTCCTTCCGTCCCCCGGAACCTTCCTGTCGGATTGATGGGGCATGGATGACGGTGGTGGTTGTCATTTCGTGGCATGAGTACCTGGTGACTGTGAGTCTTGCCGAAATGAAAGGGCTTGCATTTGGGGAACTTGAGGTTGGTGGGAATATGAGGAATTTTCTAGTTCAAACTCTGTCCCCCATTTGTCTGCTGAACTTGCTATTCATGTGTCCAGTTTAAACGAACGTCTTCTGTCAAGCCTTTGCCAGCCAGCTCCACCAGTGTTTGGGTCCCTCAGGCTCTTCTCTCCAGATCTCTGTATCTGGGGCATCTGAGACATCTTCGAGGCCACCTCAGTCTCTGACACATGGGAGATGCTCAGTAAAATTCTGGGATGTGAGTGAGTAGTCCTGGGGGCCGAGGAACAAACTTTTATTGATCCCCTACCACAGGCTCTACTGTTCTGTCTTCGCTCTTGCAAAAACCACTACTGTTAGCCCGACAGTCATACGTCATATGGGTATGTCATGTTATGTGACACACGGGTATCATCAGCCACAGGCATATGAGCCCCCTTCTGCAGTTGAGGAAACTGAGACCCAGAGGCTTAAGCCATGTGCTCAAGGTCACACAGCTAGTAAGTGATGGCGCTGGGATTCGAATGGGTTTGTTGGATTGGAAAATACTCTTACACGTGCTACCTCATTTGAGAAACTGAGTCTCACAGAGGTGAGGAGACTGGCTTCGAGGCCTACTGCAGGTTGACAACGGACGAATGCCGTGGGATGATGTAACTAAGATTGTCGAGGGTGGGAGCGAGCACATTTTGTTTTTGTCAGCTGCATTGTGAAATGACTGTTTATGTCCATCTTGTTGAGTTGTTGAAAATTGACAAACTTTCTGATAACTTTGTCAATGGAATTTTCTTTGGTTTGATTTAGCTTGTTCGGGGTGTCTAAAAATAGAAACTTAGAAAAACAGATAGAGTGAAATAAGTGTTGGGGCCCTTAAGTGAGTGTATTCAGTGTAACCCATCTGTGGACTTTTTGACTAGATCTGTTTTCCTGTCATGTGGTTAAGTTTTTTATGTCTTGAAATGCAAAGTTGTGTCAGCAGACTTTATTATTATTTTTTTAAATATAATTTCATTTTGTCTTCACATCAACGTATAACATAGGAAAACAAAAATGGGCTGTCTGTTCAAAGTGTCCTATTCTTGATCTCAGCTCAGGTCTTTAGTGTCCTATTTTGTTTTAGTAAAGATTTTATTTATTTGTCAGAGAGAATGAGAGAGCACAAGCAGGGGGAACAGCAGAGGGAGAGGGAGAAGCAGGCTCCCCACCAAGCAGGGAGCCCGATGGAGGGCTCGATCCCGGGACCCTAGGATCATGACCTGAGCGGAAGGCAGATGCTTAACCATCTGAGCCACCCAGGTGCCCCCTTTTGTGTCCTATTCTTGGTCTCAGCTCAGGTCTTGATCTCAACCCCATGTTGGGCTCCACACTGGGCGTGAAGCCTACTTAAAAAAAAAACAAAACAAGAAACAGCCAACCGTACAAGATGGGATTACCCCACCCATCTGCCAGTGGAAAAACAGAGGCAGGCCCAGAGAGGGAAAGTAACCTGTGAGGAACTAGCACAGCCAGAAGTCAAGCCAAGGTCTGTATAATTCCCAAACCTGGCTTCCTACCCCACCAGCTCCTGTATAAAGCCCCTCAGTGTTAGGTGTACTCATTTAAATTATAGGATAAACTTGCAATCTTGAAAATCACCACCAAGTCTATGTAGAAGGCTGGGAATGGTGAATGAGATTTCTTTTTTCTAACCTGGGATCTGTGAAAGCACTGTGGGTTGAATGTCAGGAGTTTAATGAACCACTTGAACTGATAGACGCCAGATTCAGGGTTAGATTAAAAAAAAAAAAAAAAAAGGCCTGCCTCCTTTGAACCAGACCCGCAACATTGTTAAAATGCTCCGTGTACATGCGTTGGATTCTTTCTGGTGACTCATTCCCAGCATCCCCACGTACTTGGAACCTTTGTGCCTGGGCACCGAAAAGCCTTCCTCTCGGTCAAGGCTGCACTCTCAAGCGCTCTGGAGACAGAATAGGTAACTTCCTTCTCTTTCTATTCAAAGGAGTGCTAGGCAGCGGGTGCACAGAGGGCTGTAAATGAAGGGACTCCCCCACCCCCCTTCTCTACATGGCAACCCCGCTGATAAATGGAACAGGGAAAAGCAGGCTCGTCCTGAGGGATGGCCTACCGTCTAGGGCTGATGCATGATGTGGATTTAAAAGCATCCATAATTAATCACTTCTGAGAGCAGGCTTCATCCTTCCTCTCACTCCCACCCTTCTGAAGCTAATGTCATCGTCACATCCCGGTGGCTCAGTAACTGAGGGCACCAAATGGTACAGACAATTTGGCTACAAAGGCCATGTGAGAAATAGCTTTGGAATCAGACGTGGGTACAGATTGGTGTCCTGGCTGGGTGGCTTTGAGCACTCTAATCACTGAGCTACGTTTTCCTCATCTCTGAAGTGGGGCTAATAATAACCATCTTGCAGAAGAGACGGGTGTTTCTCAGACTCCAAACGTGCGTTGGAATCACCCAGAAGTCCTGTCAGACACATTGCCGGGCTCTACCCCCAGGGAGCCTGATTCAGTAGGTCTGGGGTGAAGCCTGAGAATGTGCGTTTTCAGCCAGTTTCCAGGTGCTACTGCTGTTCCTGGCCCAGGAACCAGATCTGGGGACCCCGGCGCAGAGGACCGAATACGAAGGGGTGCCTGACTGTGCCGGGACACTCAAACACAGCAGTGCTTTTCTGCCTCTGAAATGTACCCGGATTGCTCAGAAGATGATGGCATGACCCTTGGGAAGGGAGTTTAGTTTGTCAAAGAGATGTTTTCACTTTTGTTCTTACGTGATCGGAACTGGGACTGTGGTCCCAGGCATCATCACAGTGCGAGTTAGTCGGGGTGTGTTCCTTCACGAAGGGGCTGTGAGACGTCAGTGCCCTTCGGAGAGGCAGTAAGTCCAGGATTCTGTTAGAAAAGCCGGTTCATCGTTCCTGCACATCAACAAGATGTTCACTGTCAAGGCTTTTTAGAAATGCAGCTGAGAAAGTCAGGGCACCAGGCAGACTCCCACGGGGCCATTAGGGATGGCCACTGGTGTTAATGGAAGTCACTCCTCCTCCCTCCAACGGTTCAGATTGATTTAATATTCTTTGGTGTTTAGAGTTTGGGGGAGAAAATTGTTTTCCACCAATAGTAATTATCAGCTTGTCCATCAAAACCAAACCTGTGTGTGTGTGTGTGTGTGTGTGTGTGTGAGAGAGAGAGAGAGAGAGAGAGAGAGAGAGAGAGCGAGCGCTCTCAAGCGCACGCCCTGACAGTTTTTGAATGTCTTCTGTGTGCCAGGCCCTATGCTACTCCTTTTAGGCACAATATTTAATTTAATTTTCATTATGATCCTTCAAGGGCACTATTTCGCTTTTTGAATATGCAAAAACTAAGGCTCAGAGGGATTCCGCCACCTGCCTCAGGCCACACCGCCAGTAAGTTACCCCAGCTGGTATTTGCTGTCACTGTGTCAGATTCAAAACCACATTATTTCCACTACCTCACCCTGCAGGCCTGCCGGGTGCTCCCATTGCCTTGCTGTACCCTCAGAGCAACCCTGGGGGGTACGCATTTCACACACACATGAGCAGACTGAGGCTCAGAGGGGTCAGGCTTGTTCCCGCGCCCCCAGCCAGTCCCATACCTGTCCGGTTTTGGAGCTTCATGAAGCCATTTCTGTGACGACCCCTCCCCTCCCTGTCTGGGGCCACGGAAGTCAATTCAAAGACCTCGATCTGCCTGGTAGCGTACAGCGGGGACCTGGGAGGACCCCAGCTGACTTGGCTGGGAGGAAGTCTGTGTGGGCTGGTAAGGGTTTCTGTGTTTGCAAAACTGTGTTACAATAATTGGCCAAATTGCTCCGAGGAAAGGGCTCATTTCTTTTTTACTCTGTAATCCTGAAGCTCTGCACACTGGCTCTGTAAACATGACGCATGGGAATTAAGGACTAAAAAAAATCTCCTGGTTAATGCTGTTTGGTAAAACGTGATCAGGTTCCTACAGAAGAACGCGATAGTCTTAAAAAGTTCTATAAATAAAAATATAAAGTGTCTCCTCCCTCAGCAGGCAATTAACATATGACTTACAGCAACTGGGTGCTTTTTCTGGTCTTAACAGTGTATGTGGAGGTTGGGGTGTGATCACTTTCCCAAGGTTTGAAAATGGCCTGCAGCTCCCCAGCCAAGGAATGGTAAACAGCTACGTGTGGGTACCTGCCCTGCGCTCTGTGGAGGCCCTGGAGGTTTGGACTGAAATTTGTTGTTTGGTAAGCTCTTTAAGGCTGAGGTGAATAAATCGTGAGAGCTAGAGGTTGGCTGTTCAGAGTCTGCCCTCTTTCCCCCACCTCCCTCCCCGCGAAAGCCTTGGCAGTGGAGGAACGGTGACAGCCTGAAAAGTCACATTTTTACTTGCAAGCAAGCTCTCCATGAGCGCCTGTTTGGTATCCATTGCTGTCCTGGGGTATAATGATTGTACTTTGGGTCCAAAAATTTGGGAAACACATGACAAGGGGAAGAATTTTGATACCACTTTATGAGAAGCAGTCCAGTTGATGTAGACGTATGGGCATCAAATCAAGGACCGTTTCATGACATTAGAGCAGAATATTTGAGGTCAGTGTCGGCCTGGAAAATACGCAGCATGTGATCTCTAGTCAAAATGATGGGTGTCAATGAAATGCCATGTTTCCTGCCACCGATTGAGAAGACAAAGTTAACATTTGTGAGACAATTAGAAGCTGGTGGTTTGCTGAGCTGTGATTTTGATTCTTTGTCAGGGCATCGAGAATGGAGAAAAATCTGGAAGGGTCAGGGAAGACGTCAGGGAGAAAGGCAGGATTTGAGGTGGCCCTCAAAGGACAGGGAACAGGGTCCAGGTACAGAAGACAGATGGAAGGCATTTCAGGTGGAGGGAACAGCAGGGGGCAAAGCTTGGGGTGGGCTGGGGCACCTCACATCCCCACATTCACAGAAGCAGCTCTGCAGAGTGGATGCCCGCTGGGAACAGTGAGGACTAAGGTGGCCGGGTGGCTGTTGGCTCTGACGAGGCAGCGGCCCTGGGATTTGGTGGTGGTGGCAGTAGGGAGCTCAAGTGTGTGGGGAGGGGCCCTGTGGCAGGGCCTGACCGGGCAGGTTGGTGAGACTGGGTAGGTCACAGTTCCAGAGACAGCACACGGTACGCGTCAGCGTGAAGGGAGGTCCTGGAGCCCGGGTCTGTTCGGGGAGAGGCAGGGGCCCTGGAGGCCTTGGTGCTGGCTGGGAAGTGTGGATGGGACAGCCTGCGAGCCTGCACTTTTTATCCTTGGCTGCACCTGCAGATCACATGGCCTGGAAAGCTTTTTAAAAATGCTTGTGAGGGGGCCCCACCCCAGACCATGGAGGGAGAGCCAGTAGCTTTTTTAGAAGTGCCCCAGATGATTTTCATGGTTTGTGTGGGCTGACGAGATGAACTGTATGCTCAGGGGAGCCTCAGGGAGCGTCAAGGATTAGAAGGTGGGAGAAAATTGGAGGCAGAAGAGAGCCAGAAGCCTGTGCGGTGGTGAGATATGGGGTGCTGGGCCCTGAGCTCCTGTGGAGTAGCTGAGGACTGGCTCGGGAAAGAGGGAGGGGGCGGCAGAGAAGGTGGAATCACGCCAGGGAGAGATGACTGCACCCCCCCACCCCCCAGGCTGCTGAAGTTTGCCTTTGAGCTCCTTGGCCAAAGGGGGCTGGTGTAGCCAAGAGTGTAAACCCTGTGAGGGCAGGAGAAAAGAGGGTTCCCCACTCATTTGCTGATCCTCCTTCCGCAGCCGGGCCTATGGAGCAGGCACAGCGGGTTCTTACCTGGTCCTTCAAGCCTGCGTGCGAGGCAGATTCCTTCCTCCGCCTCTAATTGTAATGACTGCAGCAAACACTACTTGTAAACCTTAAAGCTACATTTCTTCAAAGTAATTCTATTAAAGACAGTTGGGATTTAGGGTACCTGAGTCACTTGATTAGTCGAAGAGCAGAAGGGAGGTTTTACCGGTGCATTTAATGCATATCACCGTATCATAATTTATGATATTGTCAGAAAAAAATTAGAGTCCAGTTCATTCCATCTGCAGTGTTTATTGAGCACATACGTAGTGTGCCCTGTAGGTTGGGAATGCATGGATGACAAGATACAAGTTTCTGCCCTCAAGTAAGCTCATGATCTGCAGAGAGTGGCTTCTGATGGAGGGAAAAGTAATGGCAGCCTGGGGAGGGAGAAGTTGAAAAAGTGGTATCAGATACCGAGAGTTGATCTGGGTGTCAGAGAAGGCTTCAGAGGAGATGATGGGTAGGTAGAGTCTTGAAGGGCAAGTGGGAGCTCTGGGGGACACCAATGAGAGGCCTTGGGGCCAGAGAACAGCACTGTGCCAAGGCCCGAAGGGGCAGGGGCAGGCTCGGGCTCGGGCTGAGCTGGGTGGGTGTAGAGGAGGGAGGGCTGGATATGCGGCAGAACCGGCCAAGTGCTTAGCGCGCTGTGAGTTGGGACGTGGCTTTCACACAACCTTTCGATGGTTGAGTGGGCAGTGCTCTGGGTCCTCCACTTTGCCTCTGATCAGAGCAGCTCTGCTCCGCTCTGAACGTGGGAAACTGAAAAGAGCTCCTTTGAAAAGTGTTCCTCTGCTGTTTAAAAAAAAACCCCAAAGTGATCTCATTGCTGTCGGTGCTGGGGAGTCACTGAGCAAGAGAGTGCCCTGTGGGTGGCTGGCAGGGAGGGCCTGGAGGCTTCCCCAGGGAGCTGAACAGCCTTCACTTCTCTGTGTGTGCAGAAGGCAGAGTAGAGAAGGGTTCTAACCGCTTTCACCCTCTACTGTAGGCCAGTTTCTCAGGTCCTGGGGTGAGGTCTGGCCCCATCTGCGTCTGTCTACGTCTGTGGTGCTGTGGCTAACAGGTCCGTTGGGAATGGAGCTCCTTACACTTACCCTCAAGCAGCTTTTATTTTTTTATTTTTTTGGTGAGTAAGCTTTACGCCCAAATGGGGCTTGAACTCATGATCCCGAGAGCAAGAGTTGCGTGCTCTGCCCACCGAGCCAGCTAGGTGCCCCAAGCAGCTCTATTTCTCCAGAAACCCCTGGAGAATTTTATGAGTGGGTTGTGAAGGTAAGGGACCCAGCAGCTAACCCTGGGATGCGTGTCAGAGAGCGCCTGGGCCAGGCTCGGTGCTGAGTACCCAGGAGATGCCCAGCCCTCAACTCGCCTTGGAGTAGACCAGACAAAAGTGGTGCACGGGCCCCATTTAGCCCACAGATGTGTTTTGTTTGGGCTCTACTGTCCTTTGTCCTTTTTTTTTTTAAGATTTTTTTTTTTTTTTAATTTATTTGACAGACACAGAGAGAGAGGGAACACAAGTAGGAGGAGTGGGAGAGGGAGAAGCAGGCTTCCCGCGGAGCAGGGAGCCCGATGGCGGGGCTGGATCCCAGGACCCTGGGATCATGACCTGAGTCGAAGGCAGACGCTTAACGGCTGAGCCACACAGGCGCCCCTCCTTTTTTCTTAAAAATTAAAGTTGGTTGCTGTATTAATTTCCTATGGCTGCTGTAAGAAATGATCACAAATGCAGGGGCCTCAAACAGTCGTCCAGGTTAGACTTCCAACACCGGTCTCAGGGGGCTACAGTCATGGTGTAGCCAGGACTGTGTTCCTTCTCGGAGGCCTCAGGAGAAGATCTGTTTCCTTGGCTTTTCCAGCTTGTAGAGGCTGTCCGTGTTCCTTGATCCGTGGCCCCTTTTGTCTTCAAAGCCAGCAGTAGCTAGTCCTGTCCTCAGGCCGCATCGCTCTGACACTGATTCCTTGGCCTCCCACTTCCACTTTTAAGGATCCTTGCTGGTACATTGGGCCCACTGGATAATCCAGGCTCCTGTCCCTATTTTGAGGTCAGCTGATTAGAAACCTTAATCCCATCTGCTACCTTCATTCCCCTTTGCCTTATAACTGGGATTAGGATGTGGACATCTTTGGAAGGCCATAATTCTGTCTACCAGAGTCGCCAACCTGAAAATCAGGAGATCTTACAGAGCAATGCGGACTTGGAGCTTCATTGACAAATCGGAACGCTTGGCAGCTGGGGGCCTGCACTGTTGCCTGGCAACAGTGGGTCAGCGCCAATGTCGGCGCCGTCTCTGGAAGGGGTTTCGGGCGCCAGTTCTCCGCAGCCCCCACCCCTCCCATGATGCCTCCTCGTTTCCCTTCGTTGCCTGGGCCCTGCTCTGGAGCCCAGGGCCTCACATAGCATTAGTCACGGCAGTGCCTCGGGTGCAGGGTCTTGGAGCTTGCCAGCCTCCTCTTTGCCCTCCCTTGCCCGAGCTTTAGATGCTCGTCTCACGCCCTCCTGTGCCTGGCACATACCCACACCTCCTCTCCATGCCCCCTTCTCTCTGACTCCGGGCTTCACATTCCAGAGCATCTCTGATGCTATTTTAGGTGGTAGTGTTTGTACCATTACTCCTTGTCTCTCGTCTTCTCCTAGTACATTCTGGTGCCTTCCATTTGATGTCTTACATTGGCATTTGTGAGAAGCAAGTCTTTATGATGCACCTTTAGAGCGGTATCCATCAAAAGTCGGGATCACACAACAGGCATTTAGTTGAACACCTACTACAGGCCATGCACTTTCCTAGCTACTGGGAATACAACAGGGAGGGATACCTGCCTTACCTCCCACCCCTCATCTAGTTCTGGAAGAGGGAGGAGGAGGTGAAGCACGTGGATAGGCAATTGCAATTTTAACCTATTGCATCTAGCGAGAGCCTGGCAGCATTCTCCCTTCCTTGGATCTGGGAGGCGGGCTCTGTCTGCAGTGGCGGGGGTCCCATAGCTCTGTTAAAGGCATGTCAGTGAACAATTTCCTGGTTTCCTGCCCCTAGCTGATAGCTGAATTCTGGGCTGGCATGTTGGAGGCCTAGATAATGTATTGGTTTGCAGTGTGAAGGACTAGGTCAGATGACTCCATGTGTTGCTGCCTGGCAGTGTGACCTGGGGCTCTGGTTCTTTTCTGAGCCCTTTGTGTGGCCTCTTGTGGACAGGCCTGCCCCCGTGACCCTAAACTGTGGGGCGCAGGTGGAGAGCACCAGGTGGAGCCACCAGAATTTGACAGCCTAAGGGCATCTAGTCTTTACCTCTGCAGAGCATTATCCAGTATATTAAAGATTTGGGAATTGCTTGAAAACAAAGCAAGACTTTTCATTATGGAGAATTTCAATTATATAAATACAGTTCAGCGAGCTCCCATCTAGGATCCTTCCCCCTCCCTGCTCTTCGATTACTTTCAAAGCAAATCGCAGACTTCGTGGGTAAGTGCCCTCGGTACGCATCACTGGCAGAGGCAGATATGGACTCTTCAGAAACTTGTTTTTAAGAGAAGACTGGCCACCAGCCATCCTGATTTTGATTTTTTTTTTTTTTTAAGATTTTATTTATTTGACAGAAACAGCGAGAGAGGGAACACAAACAGGGGGAGTGGCAGAGGGAGAAGCAGACCCCCCACGCAGCAGGGAGCCCGACGCGGGGCTTGATCCCAGCACCCTGGGATCATGACCTGAGCTGAAGGCAGATGCTTAACGACTGAGCCACCCAGGCGCCCCCTAATTTTGATTTTGAATGCTCTGGGGTTGAAGCTGACTTTCTGCACGTGTGGAATAATGATCCATCTTTATACAAAATCTTAATGTGGGTTGAATTTTGTTAGCACTTCTATTAGGGCAAAACAGTGAGATTTATTTTTTTAAGATTTTATTAACTAATTATTTATTTGAGAGAGCAAGTGAATGGGCACGCTCAGCACAGGGATGGGGCAGAGGGAGAGGGAGAGACAGAATCCCAAGCGGACTCCGTGCTGAGCATGGAGCCCAACGTGGGGCTCGATCTCATGACCCTGAAAACATGACCTGAGCCAAAATCACCGACTGAGCCACCCAGGCACCCCAAAACAATGACAATTTTGCTATTTTAATTTTTGTATTGTAAAATACATGTGACACAAAATTTATCATGGTAACCATTTCAAAGCGTTAAGAATTCAGTGGCATTAAGTATACTTACACTGTTGGGCAGTCATCGCCACAGCATAGTTAACAGACTTTTTCCATCACCTCAGAAGGAAACGTATACCCATTAAGCAGTTGCTCCTATTCCTCCCATCCCCCGGCCCCTGAAAAGAATTAATCTGCTTTCTGTCCCTAGGATTTGCCTGTGCTGGGCATTTCACGTGCATGGTGTCATACGTATGTGACCCTATATGTGTCTGGCTTCTTTCACTTAGCATAGTGTTTTCCTGGTTCAGCTGTGGGGTCACGTGTGTCATTCCTTTTTATGGCTGAATAGTATTCCATTGTGTAGCTAGACCACAATTTGTAGATCTGTTCATCTGTTGATGGACATTTGGGTTGTTTCCACCTTTGGCGATTGGGAGTAGTTACCACTTTAACTTGTCAGTGATTACTTTGAAATGTGATGCGATGCGTGGATCCAAAAGAAAATGTCACGAATAAGGGGGTACGAGGGTGGTTACTTCTTGATTCCATTGATTTTAACACATTTACAAAGAACTTCTTCCCGAAGTACATCATACATAACAGAAAAGTATACTATGCGTAAGGGACTCAGAGGCCTCTTCTGCTATTTTTTGGTTTTGGTGGCCGTGAGGCCTGCTTCCCGGGCTGCCAATCTTGCGGGGGGGGGACCCTGCTCTTAGACCTGAGAGACCACAGCTATGGGTCTGAGGGTGGGCAGTGGCCTTTCTCTGCATTAGCATTGAGGGAAATGCTTGACTTTGCCCCCTCCTGCGTTATGGGGACAGACGCAGTGTTCTTGGTGTTTTCATGAGTCACTTCCTTTATTTCTGTGCCTCAGTAAACAGAGTCTGTGTCCTTGTGTTGTCATGACAAGGTGCTGGAGTTCAGGGTGGCAGGTTAGGTACGTCGTGCTCAGGAAGACGAAGTGGATTTGGCAGCATATTGTATATATAGACGTTGATTTCGGTTAGGCTCTTATTTCTAGCAAGGAGTTAGAGGACAGCCCTGGATAAGTCCGTTGCTGACTGGTGGGTACCCTTCGCAAGGGCTGCCCTGTTTGGTGGGAAGTGGCATACACTCTCGTTGCATCATGCTGTGTGTCCTCCTTTGGAGGGTGTCAGGGAGATGTTCATCTCAGGTCCCAGGACAAGGAGGAACTTCTGTGCATCTGCTTTATTTCTCTCTTGTGGACAGTGTGAATTCTCTTTGCTTTGGCCGTCAGGAGGCTCAGCTCAAAGTCAGTCGTTCATGCTAGCTCTAGTGTGACCTGTACTTTGGGTTCTAACCCAGCACCCCCCCCCCCCTTTTCTTTCCTTATTGCCGGGATTTCTTTGTTTACTTGCTTTTCATCGTGCTCTGGGTGTCTCTGCTTGTCAGGATCACTTGGGGAGCTTCTTTTTTTTTTTTTAAATGCCCATGCCCATGCCCCACCACCTTCTGTTTTAATTGTTCTGGGAGGGGGCCTGAGCCTAAGTATGTTTCCAGAGCTCCCCAAAGATTCACATGTGTGGGTTGGGAACCCGCTGCTTTAGGCCATTTCACATTTGTTTAGCAAGCAAGGCAGGGATAAATAGACGAAAAGGATGGAGTCTGGGAGACAGCCTACCCCAAAGTAGGGTGGTTGCAGCTCAGAGAAGCTGAGTAAAAAGGATTATGTGGCTTCCAGTGGTTTTCCTGCCAGTGGAACCAGTGGGAAAGCTCCAAGGGACTTCTCCCTGTGGCCAGAACCGCAGAAGCCTTCACTCCTGGACCAGGGTTGGGGAGGAGCCACTGGGATTTTACTCTGAAGATCTCAGGCCTGCCTAGGAGGAGTACAGCTTTGTAACCAGGTCTTTTGGGCCATTCAGGACCCGCGTCCCATGCTTGGGGCCCAGTTTGTGCTTAATTCTGATTGTGTTTCCGTCCGCTCTACCAAAATAGACTATCTGTAATACAGCATTTCCAGGCTGATTTTCTCTTTTATCCTAAGTCTCGGAGAATGTTTAGGGTGCGTTTTTTAGTGGTCATCAAGGAAACTTTGGAAGTAGGAAGAACCAAACTCAAACTTGACCTATGGCCTTCTCACTGTAGTCGCTGTTGGTAGTTCGGTCTGTTTTCTCTAAGCTGTCGGTTTGTTTAGTACCCAGGGATCTTGATGGTGTGTGTGACCATCACTGGGGTGATGCAGAGCTTTCCCTTGAATGGCCACGGCCATGGCCATGGCGGGAAGAGGTCAGCACTTCCTGTGATTTGTCCCCTTCTCCCTTGCTGGGGGTGGCGGGGTCTGTAGCCCCCAGAGGCGCCGGGAGGCCACGAGGGAACTCTCCGCTTTGCCGGATGGAGAGGGCTGATTAACCAGTTGGCTGTGGGTGAGGGCGGGGGAGGCTGTTGGTGCTGGTGCTGAGATGGGGAAGTGGTCAGTGGGGAGGATGACTTCAGAGCCGGACAGGGGAACCGAGGACCAGTGGCACTGCGTGCGCTTCAGAGGCTTCCAGAGAGGGCCACACCAGCCTCTCTGGGCCTCAGTTTCCCCATCTGTGATGTACATGAGAGAGTAGGACTACGCGATACCTGATCCGCCTCCCCAGCGCGGTCTTCCATTCTGAGGTAGGAGCAGCGGTCGAGCCGGCGGCTCTTCTGGTTGCTGAATGTGTCTTTTCCCTTTGGTGACGCCGAGCCCATGATGAGATGTTGGTGAGGTGGGTGGCAGCCCGTTCTTACCACACACTTGATTGCCTCTCTCTCCAGAAGTCCCCAGAAGAAGGCACAGGCCAATTCCCTTAGGCAATCTGTTTGCCTGAGGTTCCCCAGCTCACTCCGATCCAACCCAGAGAGCGGGTCTGGGTCGTGGGTCAGCTGGCTCACTTCAGGGAGACCCGTGACCTGTCAGCGGCTGGTCATTTCCTTCTGGGGCCCTCGGCACTGGTGCCGCATGGGGACAGGCAAAGGGGTTAGGTGAGCGGGTCTCCCACGCCGGGGGAGGGTCCCTGATTCTCTGCCCACTGGTGTTACGCTCGCCTGGCCGGTTAGTGAGCCAGCCCCCCGTGAACAGAGGTCACTTTCCCACAAGACCGCCTCTCCCGGGAGGAGGGCAGGCCCTGCTCTGTGCTGCGTCCCCCCCGCCTCCCCCGGGGCCTGGTGGTGGCAGGTGGCTTCAGACACACTTGTCACTCTGAGGTTTGCATTTGTGTGCTGCATCATACTACCAGCCGGTGGATATTTAAGGAATCTTTCTGATAGAAATTTAAAAGCTATTCTGAAGGGTTTTGGTGGTGGTTTTTGAAATTGGAAGAAGGAAATCCATTTAAAATTTGGAAAGGGGAAATGTTCCTCTTCAAGAGAAAAACCTCATTCTGTAACCCCCTGGCTTCTGAGTCGAGCTCTCAGAAATGAGATTTCTTTTTTTTTTTTTTTTAAGATTTTATCTACTTATTTGAGACAGAGAGAATGAGAGACAGCATGAGAGGGAGGAGGGTCAGAGGGAGAAGCAGACTCCCCGCCGAGCAGGGAGCCCGATGCGGGACTCGATCCCGGGACTCCAGGATCATGACCTGAGCCGAAGGCAGCTGCTTAACCAACTGAGCCACCCAGGCGCCCCAGAAATTAGATTTCTAAAAGAACTGCCCTGTGAGGCTCATGGAAATATCATTTAAATCGGTCTGCCCCAGGTTGCTCTCCTTCCGGGAGGTCGTGTAGAAATACGGTTTTGCCTCTGTTTTTGTTGAAGATGAGAGAGTGCACTACCTCGTTGATCTGGCATCTTTTGAGCACTGAGTCACTTCACAGGGAAATTTCCAGACAAATGAGTATCACCCCTTTGGGGGCCAAAGCCTGTCCTCACCTGCAGCTTTTGTTCTCCGCTTTCCCTGGCTGGGCTGCAGGTGGGGAGGTGGGCTGCCTGTGGGTGAGCTTGCTCTCTGATGGGGACTGAGGTCGGGCCTCCTCTCGCCCCAGAGTGCCTGGAGGAAGAGTCCCTGGTCTCTGCCAAGGGCACCCAGGGCCCGTCCCTGTGCGGCCTGCGTGCTCTCTTCTGGCCTCACCTCTCACCGCTCTCCTCTCTCCACTTGCCACGCTGGGGACCGAGCCATTCGTTTGGCTTGGAGTGCACTCTGCCTGCCGCTCGCCCACCTTGACCACCCCCTTGCCCGGTCCACACCTGGTCTGTACCCTTTGGGCTTCCATGGTAGCGTATCAGCTATGTTTCCCTGCTCCCCGTGGGCGGTGTCCTGAGCTCTTGGCAGACGGGTTGTGTCGGATCGATCCGCATCCCCCAGCACTGTTGCTGCTGCCTGGCTGGTAGCCCATGCTGAGGACTCACTTGCTGCACAGGTGGGGGTGCTCCTAGCTTCTTGTTCTTCCCTCCCTTCCCTTTGCCCCTGGTGACCGGAGAGAGACCTGCTCAGGGCCCTGCATGGGGTGGCGTGGAGCTGGAGGGGGAGGGGGGAGTAGAGATGGGAAGGTGGGGATGGGGGTGCATGGATCTCTGGGCAGTGCAGGGGAGAGTTACGGACAGTTGGGAAAGGCCACCACAGGCCATTTGCAGCCTTCCAGGTGTGAAACCTGCGGAGCCTGGCAGAGACTGCTGCAGGGCTAGCTGCTGGAGCCTGCCCTTCAGCTTTCCAGCTGTGGTGGGGGCTCTAACAGATGGACAGGCGGAAGGACAGAGGGCCTGGCTCACGCTCACTCCTGTGCTGCTCAGGCCACCGGCATCTGGGACCTGTCGGCCAACGGCTTTGATTTTTTTTTTTTTTTTTTAATGTTCTTTGGAATAGGCAACTCATTGACATAGGTCTAAAATAAAAAGATATTAAAGTATCCTTTGAGAGATCTTGCCCTTCACCTCTGACCTCATCTGCCTTTTTCCCCACCTCCCTTCTCCTTAATAGATAACCCCTTTTAGTAGTTTGGATATCCTTTTAGTGTTTTTTTATGCAAATAAAACAAACACAAACTTACAAACTTTTTTTTTTTTTTAAAGATTTTATTTATTTATTTGAGACAGAGAGAATGAGATACAGAGAGCATGAGAGGGAGGAGGGTCAGAGGGAGAAGCAGACTCCCTGCCGAGCAGGGAGCCCGATGCGGGACTCGATCCCAGGACTCCAGGATCATGACCTGAGCCGAAGGCAGTCGCTTAACCGACTGAGCCACCCAGGCGCCCACAAACTTATATCCTTATTTCTCTCTTTCTGTTCGAGAAAAGGGCACACTACACATACCCTTCTGCACCTTGCTCTTTGACCCACCACTGTAGCCTAGAGACTTTTCTATGTCAGTACTTGGAGAGAGTCGTCATTATCTTTCAGCTAGGTAGTATTCCTTTTTTTTGGAGGAACAAAAGCTGTTTTTCTTGTTTTATTTTGTTTTCAGTCCCATCCCCTATACAAAGGCATTCAGGTTGTTTCTGGCATCATGCACCTGCATCCAGTAACCTTACCTGTGTATCCTTTCTGGCACGTGCAGGGGGACCCGAGGGTCACGTCCCCTGGGGACATTGCTGAGGCAGAGGGTAAACACGTTTGTGGTTTTGATTGATTTTGCCAACTTGCCCTCTGCAGGTTCCATTTTGTACTTTGATCAGCAAGTGTGAGTGCCCATTTCCCCACAGCCTCACCAAGAGGAGGTATAGTCAGATGTTTGGATTTTTGCCAATCTGACAGGTGTCAAAAGTATCTCCATGTAGGGTTTTTTTTTTTTTTTTTTTTTTTTTTTT
>NW_023270777.1:10582913-10699228 GCF_011800145.1 Mirounga leonina | reverse complement strand
ATCTCCATGTAGGGTTTTTTTTTTTTTTTTTTTTTTTTTTTTTTTTTACTGGCTGCTTGGAGTTTATTTTCCACTTGGTGCAAGGCACATGGTTACAGGGTGTCAGGAAGGCTTGTGTGTGGCTTGGATAGTAAAGAGTGGGGTTCTCTCAACTTCCTTTTTGGTGTTTTGTTATTTTGATATAAAAGAGCCCAACTGCTTCTGCTCAATGTAGTTTTGATTTGCTTTTTTCTGAAGTGTGAGCCGATTATGTCATGTGTTTAAGAACCATTTATAGTTTCGTGTGGACAGTTCTTTTCCCGTTTTGGGGGGGGGTTATGGGTTGTTTATTTCTCAATTTCTGTGAGCTCTGTATGTTTTTGGAAGATAGTTCGTTGTGTTGTGAGTTGTAAAAATTTCTCAGGCTAGGAATTATTTCGATCTCGCCAGATTCTTCAAGTACTTCCCTCCCAACCCCATCTGCTGTGTTTAAAGGTTCAGACTGTGGCCTTGGGACAGAGTCTGGTCTCTATTGGGTCAGAACCACAACCCTGGCTTCCTTCCAGGATTTTGTTAATTGACCACAGACGTGTTTTCAACATGAACATACAATAGTGTGGAAGCGTTTTGAGTCTGTATGGGGATGGGCCACTCGATGCTGTGAACCAGCCCCTCACGTGTCTGTGGCCTGACACAGCAAAGGCTTATTTCTCCTCACGCTGTGTGTCCAGTGTGTGTGGTTATTGTAGTCATTCACGGGCCCAGGCTGATGGAAGCACGCTGTTTGTTTGTTTTGCTGTTGTTGTTGTTGTTGCTAACGGCTTTATTGATACATACCATGCAGTAAAGTTCACTTGTTTGAAATATACAGTTCAGTAGTTTTGCGTATATTCAGAGTTGTGCAACCATCAGCACAATCGTATTTTATAACATTTCATCACTCCTCAAAACATCTCATACCCATTAAGCAGGCATCCCCTCCCCCCCTTCCGTCAGCCTCTGGCAACTGTCAGCCTCCTTTCTGTCTGGATTTGCCTGTTCTGGACATTTCGTATCAATGGAATTATACAGTATGTGACCTTTTGTGGCTGGCTCCTTTCATTCAGCGTATTTTCAAAGTTTGTCACATTGTAGCATGTATCTGTACTTCATTCCTTTTTTTTTTTTTTAGGTATTATTATTTCTTTATTCTTATGTTAATCCCCATACATTACATCATTAGTTTTAGATGTGGTGTTCCATGATTCATTGTTTGTTGTACTTCATTCCTTTTTAAGGCTGGATAATATTCCATTTTATGGCTACACCACATTTTATTTACCCATTCGTCTGTCGACGGACAAAGCTCGTGCTCTGCGTTGCTCACCCCCTTGCTTCTCACCTATAAAATGCCTCCCCTGCAGAATTGTGGCACGTAGTAGGCACAGCTAGAGCTGCGGTGGCCAAGTGCCTGTCGCCTGGCCGTCCCCAAGCCATCCCCAGGCCTCTGGTTCATGTTTTCCTTGCGAGGCATAAATGTGCGGAAGGACTGCCCCGTTCTCACGGCCTGGTTATCCCCAGGGTGGCCGAAGGGAGGAGGAGGTTGGTGGTACTGACGTGGCCGAGGAATATTCCGAGGCAAGTAAACAGTTCTTCCTCAGCCTCTGGCGCAACAGATTTCTCAACTGGAGTGTTTTCTGGGCCCAGGAGAAACTGGGCAGATTTGTGTACGCACCCAGCCAGCCCTCCGTGCTCGAAGCGCCCCCTTTTATTATTTTTCTAAACAAATCAGGACAATGGCAATGTAAACAGTGTTTGAACAAAAGCGTTTGGCTAATGGAGATAAAACCAAAAGGAAAATAACAGCTTTAATTTCTTTTTGGCTTTTTGTGTTTTGACATTTGGCAGCATACTTTAATCTTTTAAGAATTAAAAAAATGACATGGTTTGCAGACTGCTGTCTGTTTTTGCTTGTTCAATTTAGTGTGAAATTGACTCAGAAATCCCCCACCGGGCCCCCCCCACCCCGACCCCGTCCGCTTGGTCCTGTTTTACTCTTCTTCTGAGTTGGGGGCGGGTGGCGAGGGGCCACGGGCCTGCCAAGCATGTGGACAAGCATGGACACCGGTGGAAGCAAAAGCTTTCACCTCAGTTCTCACAGCCTGTTCCTGCCCACTGTCTTGGGGTGTCTCGCGGGCTGCCATTCCATTTTCCAGAGAAAACTGAGATTCAGTGAGGGGACCGAGCAGTGGCGGGGAGATCTTTCCACTCGGCCGCGCCGTGTCGTGTTTTATATTCTGTCAGAGCATCTTGGCGGGTGGGAGGGGGGTATGGAGAGGAGCACAGAGACTGGGGGGGAAGCGTGTGAGCAGGTGCCCTGTGGAGTCATTCATTCCTGTGGCAGATGTATGCCAGGCGCCGTGCCAGGCCCTGTGAGGCGGGCAGCAGCGTGGAGACAGTCGGGGCCTCTGTGCCCCCAGAGCTGCCGTCCGGAGGCCGTGGGAGGAAGGAGGGAGAAGTGGAGGGAAAGCCGGAAGCCCAGGCGGGCAGCAGGTGGCAGATCGTCCAGCAGAGGATCCCTGGGGAGAAGGGGGGGTCGGGGATGATGGGTTCAGTTTTGTCCTGAGACCGGGGAGGAAGTAGCATATGCCAAAGAGGTATGGGCCGTGACGCAGCAGGTCTGGGACGTTCCGTGTGGCCTCCCTCGCGAGGGTGTCTGAGCCACTCCTCGGTGTCATTAGGAGATGGCCTGGCTCTCCCAGTCACCCACTGCTGCTCATGGCACCCAAAAGCATGCTTCTTGCCACATCCTCTGGATGCTTCTCTGTCCCTGTTGATTAGCGTCACTCCCTGAAGCTCTCCCCTCTCCTGCACTCACCCCCCCCCCCGCCCCCCGCACTTACTGGACTTCGCCCATTGACTGCTAGCCTCTTTCTGAGTTACATCCCAGCCCCTGATCCACCCTATTCTCCCCAGGTCCTCTCAGGTGCCCCTCCCAGAGGAACATGCGGACCCCAGTACCCCCTCCCCAGCCCTAGGTGCTGGCTGTCACTCGCCACTGTGAATATACCCAGTTGCAAGTGTGAATTGTACACGTGAAGATGGTGAATCTTACGGTCTACGAATTCTCTCTCAAAAACAGAACAGCCCCCCCCCCCCCCCCCCGCCCCATGCCTGTTTACCGGCACCTCCAGCTACATTTGGTTGTTTGAAATAAAACTGCCGGTTCTGCCTCTTTCCTTCTCCTGAAACCTGTAAACCGTTCCTGCCTTTATATTCTGTTAAGGGTGCCTCTGTCCTCCTGGCTACTCCCACCCCCACCTGTCGCACGCTGCACAGACATGTGCCCATCGGGTTGATTCTCCTGCTCTGTGTTTATGTCCGAGGTCTCCTGCCCTTTCGTTCCCCTGCTGCACTCAGATTCAGGCCCCAGTTCCCCTCATCGCCTCCCTTGGGGGCTCTAAGTGGTCTTCCGTCTGTATCACCCTCCCTTGTCCCCACCCTGGCCCTCTCACCCTGTGCTGCCTGGTCAGGGTTCCAGAAATACTCTTCTGACGGCGTCATTCCTCTGCCCCCAGACAGAACAAAAGCCAGCTTCCTTAGCTTCGCTCCAGCAGTAGTTCCTAAAATAATTTTAAGTGGTACGCACTTGAAGTTACTCATTTTAATAGTTATCTCAGAAAGGCCGTAGTACTATGGCAGTTGAGAAAGTTCAACTTGGAGTTACCATGCGAACCAGCAAGTGCACTCCTCAGTGTATGCCCGGGAGGGCTGAGCACATACGTCCGTGCAAACACTTGGACACAGATGTTCATAGCAACACTATTCATAATAGCCAAAAAAGGGGGAAAACAACCCAGACGTCCTCCAGTGAAGTAGATAAATAAAACATACATCCATACGGTGGAAAATTATTCAGCCATAAAAAGGAATGAAGTACTGATAATGTAATGCAACCTTTAAAATATGTTAGCTGAAAGAACAAGACACAAAAGGCCAGAGGTTGGATGATTTCCATTCATATGGAATATCTGGAACGGGCAAATTCCTAGAGACAGAACGTCTTAGAGGCCAGGGGAAGGGGGCATGGGTAGTGAATGCTGACAGGTACAGGGTTCCTTCCGGGGGCGATGACCATGTTCTGGAATCAGCGGTCATGGTAGTTCAGCACTGCGAATATACCCAATTGTAAGTGTGAACTGTATACTTGAAGATGGTGACTCTTAGGCTCTGAGTTCTCTCTCAAAAACGAAACAAAAAGGCCCCCCCTCTCAAAATGCCATAGCAGTGATCCCTGATTTCATTATATTACAGTGGGTATTTGAGTTTAAATTATATTAAAGTGGGTATTTGAGTTTAAAAGTAAATGCATTTAAAGAAAAATAGTAAACGTGTAAGGGTAATTCAATGAGACAGTTCCTAAGATGTGCCTGCCACACAGTAAGTGCTCTGTGTTAGCCACTATTATTATTACTATTATTATTATTGGGGGGATATGGCAAAATCTTGAAAATGAATAACCATAGTTGGCAAGTCCAGATCCCCCTGCCAGCCAATTCTGCATCCCACACAGCCCGCTGTCTCAGTGCGCTGCCTAAACGGCCTTCTCCCCCCATGCACTTGCTCGTGCCTCTCATTCTTCAGCAGCATTGCCTCAGATGCACCTGACGTATCCCGCAGCTGGCCCTGATCTTGTTGGAGCGCCCAGTTTGTAATCTGCCTTTGCTCTACCCCCAGCTCAGACCAGAAGGCATGTCTTGTGCTTCTCTAACAACACCCCGCCCCCACCCCCGGGCCTGTGGGCATTGTTCTTTACACACTGAGTCTGTGAAGAGTACTTGTTGAACCTGGTATCCACTCAACCATTAATATGTCTGCTCTATGACGATAAAATGATGTTATGAGTTAGGGCAGCACAAATATTTTTAAGATATGCAGAGAACAGGGGCGCCTGGGTGGCTCAGTTGGTTAAGCGACTGCCTTCAGCTCAGGTCATGATCCTGGAGTCCTGGGATCGAGTCCCACATTGGGCTCCCTGCTCAAAAGCAGAGGGAGTCTGCTTCTCCCTCTGACCCTCCTCCCTCTCATGGTCTCTCTCTATCGTTCTCTCTCTCTCTCAATAAATAAATAAAAATCTTTAAAGAAAAAAAAAAGATATGCAGAGAACATGGGGCGCCTGGGTGGCTCAGTCGTTAAGCGTCTGTCTTTGGCTCAGGTCATGATCTCGGGGTCCTGGGATTGAGCCCCACATCGGGCTCCCTGCTCGGCGGGAAGCCTGCTTCTCCCTCTCCCACTCCCCCTGCTTGTGTTCCCTCTCTCGCTGTGTCTCTCTCTGTCAAATAAATAAAATATTTAAAAAAAAAATGCAGAGAACTTTTGCACACTCTGTAAATGAACTGAGCTGTTCTACTCTCAGGAACATACTCTGGAACAGCTCTGCACATGTGTCCCAGGAGACACAGGCACAGGCCAGACTCCAGACGTATTCATGATGGCAAAAATTTGGAAATAGTTTGGATGTCCATTGACGGGAAAGTGAGTGGGTACATTGTTAAATACGAACATGAAGTGGGTAGACCGCAGCTCACCATGCGGAGCGATGTGGATGAGTCTTAGAAACGCAGTATTGAACGACAAAAGCAAGTTGTGGAAGACTGTATATTATTTGGTTTTATAACACTTGTGGTAAAATGATCTTCTTTTGTAAAAAGCAAGGAGGAACCCAGAACCCGAGCTGTGTGCCTGGGGCAGAGGAAGTAGGGAGGGGAAGGACCCCTCTGGGTGGGCATTGAGGTCATGTTCTAGGCCTTGAGGAGAATGCGGGGGTCACTGGGGCTCCCTGGCTTGTGCCTCACATGTGGTTTGCACTTAATTCTTTAATGTGCATCCAATAGTACATAATAAAAATTGAAGCAAACAAAAGGAACAGCAAGAAGACATTAGGGCTGGCTCATGCCTTTTCTGGGGTAGACTCTGACATTTAAGAGTTAGAAGGAACATTTCCTCCTAATATATCCAGTCAGCATTGCAGAGTAAATAAAACACTGGGAATGTCTCCAGCAGAGGAGGGAGGAGGGAAATAATATTTTTATTCTGTACCAAAAAAGGAAGTTTACCTTTCAGCATTGTGACCCTGTCTTTTCTGAGTGGTATTTCAGATAGCGACAGCAATTTCAAAGGAATAATGCAGGCTTCTTAGGTTGTTCAAGTTGATGTGACTCATTTAGTAGGAGACATGATTATAGCCAAAGAGATATCATTTCTTAAGGATGTGAGTTCTGAAGAATACATTTTTAAATTTGAATTTTATTTTATTTATTTTTTATTATCTTTTAAGTAGGCTCCATGCCCAGCATGGAGCCCAACTTGGGGCTTGAACTCACAACCCCGAGATCAAGACCAGAGCTGAGACCAAGAGTCAAACTCAACTGACTGAGCCACCCAGGTGCCCGCCCTAAAGCACATTTAAAAAAAAAATAGTTTTGGAGTTTCTGCGGTATTTCCTGGCTGATTTCATTGTATCGCCAGACTGTAGAACCTTAACACATTTCCAGGGGAAGCTTTCTTTGAAGAGCATTAAAATCCCTATCCCGGGCTGGCCGTGCTGGTAGGAGCTGGGAAGGCCAGGGTCTGATCCTGGTACAGCGTTGAACTGCTCTGGGCCACGGTGAGTCCCGAGGCCCTTCCAGCGCTGGCATCTTTGCCTCTGCTTGCTTGGCCCGGTGAGCCGGCGAGGGAGAGGACCTCCAGCTGAACATGGTCGGGGGAGATAGGAAAAGAATTGCTTCTCCACCATCTTCTGGCTTCTTCCACATCTAGGCAAGGGATGCCTTGCTAGACTTGCAGCTTCAGCAGGGACAAATTCATCGCTGTCATGACTGGGCGCTGGATGGGTGTGAAGCCAGGAGGAATCCCAGAATGGGACCAGATGCCACAGGTCTGGGGTCAAATCCTGGTCCTAACCCCTGCCAGCACTGTAGCTTGGGTCAGTTCCTGAGCCTCTCTGTGCCTCAGCTTCCCCCTCTGTAGAATGAGGGTGATGATAATTGCTCCCTTTAGGACCGTTAGGAAGATTTCATGAGGACACATGTCTGGTCTTAGAACGTGCGTGGCATATGGTCAGGCCTCAGTATTTGCTAGAGCCTCTTCTCTTTTCTGTTGCTATTCTTTTTTTTTTAAAGATTTTATTTATTTATTAGAGAGCAAGCGAGAGAGAAACAGCATGAGAGAGGAGAGGGTCTGAGGGAGAAGCAGGCTCCCTGCCGAGCCAGGAGCCTGATGCGGGGCTCGATCCCAGGACCCTGGGATCATGACCTGAGCCGAAAGCAGATGCTTAACAACTGAGCCACCCAGGCGCCCTTCTGTTGCTATTCTAAGGCTATCCTAGGGCAATTACTGGTATCAAAGAATGAGCCCATCTGAGACCTTTCTTGGAAATGCCAGCCGCAGAGGGAAACAGCTGGAATGGTGACCGTGTTTAACGGGGTGTTTGTGTGGTCAGGAAAGAGGTGCCTGGACCTGCCACCCTGGCAGACCAGAGCCAGCCAGCCCGTTTTCCCCCTGGAGGCTTCTGCGGGCTTTCCTCTCCTGCTCTGGAAGTTCTCTTTGAGTTGGCCTCAGGGACATGCCAGGTTAACGTCCTCCCCTTGGTGGTACCGGGGAGAGGAAGCAGATATTTTGGACGCCGATGATTTGCCAGTGTCTCCCTAGGCAGCTGCTCGCTGCAGCCGACGGTTGTGGACATAGAGGCTAAGGAGAGCTCATCAATCTGCCTCAGGCCTTGCAGCTGGAAAAGGAAGGATGCAGATCCATGTGGTCGGAATAAGAAATCCCTGTTTTAGCCCTCGCATGCTGTCCGGGGCTGGCCGGCTTGGCTCCTGAGCCCAGGCTGTCGGGGGGGCATCGAGTGGTCTCTGCTCTGCAGCTCCCATGCTGCCCTGTGGGGGTCCGGGCTCAGGCGACTCTCCGCTCTCGTGAGGTGAGCACCCACGAAGCTCCAGGCACGGCAAGTCCCTGTCCTCAGGCAGTTTATTGGTGGGCAGTGAGTAAGTGGGGGAGAGCAGCTGTTTTGAACGCCCGTGATAGTGAGCAAAAAGGGAAATGGGAACTGGGAGAATGGCCCCTGGGGTGTTAACTCTGGTGGTCTCTGAATAGACAGGATCAGGGATAATTTTTAAAATGTTCTTATTAGTTGCCCAGCGCTCACTGTGTACCAGGCTCTGTCCCAGGCACAGAGGAGAGCGAGGTGAAGATAGGCAGGACCCTGCTCTCAACAAGGGTCAGGGGGGCACAGGGGATAAGCAGGGGCACAAGCAAGAAAATGCCCAGTGGAGAGCGGGGCTCTGCTGAGAATTGAAGCTGGTGACAAGACAGGGAGGCTGGTGGTTCCGGGCAGGCGATGTGGAAAGTGGGCTCTAAGGAGAAAGCCCGTCCAGGGACGATCATGAGAAGAACACAGGCAGAAGAGGCAGCAGGCGGGTAGAGTGTGCGGCAGGGGCTGGTTTGTGGTACAGGGTTCTCTGAAGTGACAGGGAGCAGATTGTCCCAGTAAGAAGGAAAGTGATTGAAGAAAGAGGGTCCAGCACACGGTGGCAGGAAAGAGTTAACGTCTCATCCTTCCCCCAGAGTAGCCCGGGCCCAAATTTAGGATAATTTGGCTTCTCCTTTTTCTCCTTTTGCTGAGGTGAGGCTGTCCTCTGGTCTCGGAGACTCTGGCCTGACCCCCTGGCTGCTTGGGGTGGGGATGGGGCCTCAGGCCCAGCCTTGAGGGTCTGCGCACATCCGACGTCTGCGGAAGTAAGTCCCCAGCTGTCCACAGAAATCTGCCGCGTTCCTTCACAGCCGTGGCCAGGAGAGTCCCATATGACCTCCCGACAGCCCGATATGACCTCCCGACAGCCCGACAGCTGTCCGTGGAAGGGCAGAGGTGAGCAAACCAGTCGTTTTCCTCCTGGCTTTTCTTTTGTACTCAAAAGGGTGGAAATACCCGTTCCGTCCCGTACGGCTCCTCTTTGCAAGCGTCTTGAGCTCCTCTTGAGAGAAGTGTTAGGTCACCACTGTGCCTGAAACCAAGTCTGTGGGGTCTTGGCTGAGGGGACTCCTAGCTCACCCTCGCTTTGCTTCCGCTCTCTCGCTGGCTCCTGAGGAGATGGCGACAGCCCAGGACTTACTGCTGTCACAGTGACCGGCCAGGGCTAAATTAAGCCCCAAATCATGGGAATTCTAAATTTTCCCATGCAGCTCTGCATTTTTTTTCAAACGTCTCAAGCTGGAAAATTGTACTGATCAAAGTGTGTGATCCATAGCTGGGCCTGCCCCCTATGGTGTGGGTTGGGTGTGGATAGCCGTCAGAAGCCCCCTTTCTACGGTTCCCAGTCCCTGGGTGGCATTGCTGTCTGTTATTAGTGGGTATTTCTAGTAGCCGAGTCACAGCGTGTTAGAAATAGGGACTCTCTACCCCAGGGGTCACATACAAGCTGCCTTCCTGGGAAGAGGGAGGGGTTCTGACGGTGGCGTTTCATACTTCCAAAGGCCCAAGGGAAGGCCTACTGTTTTGCCCACCATTGAGCCCCCCATAGACCAAGAGAAACATCTGCCACTAGGCTTGTGGCCAGAATTCTAGCCCTGCAGTCAGTAACCTTTGGCTGGGGCTGGCCAGAAGCTTGGGCTCCCCATGACACCATGGAGTTGGCAGGGGATTGAGCCATTGGTCACAAAGAGGGTCTTGGGAATTGAAGGGTTTAGGGAGAGCAACTGGTCTACCCCATCATTTTAGAAGCAAGGAACCTGGTCACTGGCTTGCTTGGTGCCTCAGAGTGGTCACAGCTCTGGACTTAGGTTCCTGGTTTCCTGTCTTCTGATTCTGTGCGTCTACAACACCACATTGTTTGCTTTTTGGCATGATTTTTTAAGAATGCTGTCCATGACTGGTCATTTGTGAAACTACTTTGAAGACTAGAAGAGAGGTGGGGAGCAATAAAGAATTCTTTTTTCCTTTATGGCCTGTGTGTGCATCACCATGGTCCACCTGTCAAGGTGTTCGATCCTTGACCCTGCAAGAGAGGCACAGCCCAACACACCCTGTCCCTAAATCAGAGAGTGAAACTAAGTGGCTGTGTCAGATGGAGAGTGCAGCCGGAATGACCAGGACAGGTCTCCTGACCCTGGTTCACGTGATGTATATGTATGTATGTGTATATATATATATATATATTTATATTTATTAAAAGATTTTATTTACTTGAGAGTAGCGCGCACGAGTGTGCAAGCAAGGGGAGGGAGAGGGACAAGCAGACTCTTCACTGAATGTGGAACCCGATGTGGGGCTCAATCCCACGACCCCGAGATCATGACCTGAGTCAAAACCAAGAGTCAGATGCTCAACCTACTGAGCCACCCAGGCGCCGCCCCCCACCCCCCGCCCCGGTTCACATGATCTTTAAAAATGACCGCATTTCAACACCTGTGTAATCTGTACCCACAGGCTGCTCTTCTCCGAGGGTCCATGCTCGGGGCACGTTGGTAAAGAAAGATGAAATTCCTCGTGTGTGTTTTGAGTACTTCTGCTTTTGGAAAAATTAACACACGATCATGTAAAGTCACAGGAGGCTGACTTGTTCCAGGGACTGTCGGATCCTGGCAGAGGCTGCCCAGGAGGCTCTTTGCGGGACACCCTCCTGCCTCATGGGCGGCCTGGCACTGCCTAGTGTGGGGGCGGGAGTCCTTCACCTCCTCCTGGTGGTAGGTTAATTGATCCCCCCCTTGGGGCTCTTCCTCCCCTAGAAGGGAGCGAGGAAAAGTGCAAGGGGCAGTTTTATTTGACCTGCTTTATCATCTGGAAGTCAAGTCTAAAATGTTTCCCCTCCAAATCCTTTGAATGCAACAGGCTTTGTTTTTTTTAAGTCCACTTTTTGGATGGTGATGTAAAATTTGATTTCTCCATTCAGTTAGTGAAGAGAACATTCCTTTTTTTTTTTTTTTTTTTTTTTTGGCTGAATCTCACCATTTTTCTGGTGAAGGTAAAGGGTGTTTTTTTTGTTTTGTTTTTTCCTTTTCCCTTCTCCCCTCTGCATGAGTGGTGGTTATCAGGCTCTGGGTTACTGCTAGCTTGGCTGATGCAGACTCATAATAGTCCTTTCTCTTTAGTCTGAAATGATTACTGTGGAGAAGAATGTGGCACTGTCCATATTGTCCTAACTGGACCGTTGTCTTCTGGGAAGCCGGCTCAGTTTGGTCATGTGAGCTGTGGTCTCATCCACCCCGACTGAGTCTCCTTGTAATGGTCGTGGTACCCTTTTCCCCAGTAGGAAGGTGGAGATGTTTCCTCACTCATGGATTGCACGCAGAGGAGGATGAAAGCCAACTAATCAAGCCTTGCAAAGTGTTTCACAAACTTACTGCTGTTTATGTGTGTCATACGGTGACACCCGGGCTCTCGCTTCAGGATCCTCGGATGTCACTACAGGAGCTTGGAGTGTCACATGCCCTCAGCGCTGCCCCCCAGGTGCCGTGTGTCGGGCGTTCTGGGCAGTCTCCCCAGGAGCTTCTGGAAGGTGGCCAACAGTGGGCCACCCTGGCGCAACACGGCAGGAGGGGCGGCAGTACCTACCCCTTCGCGTGGCTCTCCCTGTCACCCAGAGAAAAATGAAGTGCATGTGAAGTCATGGGAGGCCTCCAGGCACAGATGGTGTGAGCTGTCATCTGGGGTGATGATTTTCTCATCAGTGCACTCAGTGATACTTACTGATCTTGACTGGATTGTCCCAGGCAGTATTGGTTGACCTGTGCCTGGATTTGGGGAGTAGGGAGAGACGATTGTTGCTATGGCCTCACAGCTGGTCTTGATGCCTGATGAGGGTCCCCAATCCCTGAAAAGCCACTGCCAAAACCTCCTTAGGGATGTGGTAGAGATCACAATGGACAGGGTGAGTATCCCGCCTCCGTGTTACCGAAGTGCAGCGGCCGAGGGACCTACGGGCTTTGAGCAGGGACCCACCTGGACTGCCCTGAAGCCGGAGAGAGCCTCCTCCTCCTGTCATGATTGGGAACTCTAGATTTGGAAGGAATTTCCCCACCCAGTTCCACAAACCCCTGGAGCACATTTTGATGGAATTCTTCTTGCCTCCAGGGGCTCCACTCTGGCCTTGGAAGTTTTTGTTTGTTTAGTTTTGTTCTGTTGGCTGTTTCGTTCAGCCTATTTCCAGTCTCCAGTGTCTTTTGAATTCTGCTTGGGTTTTCAGACTTGCCAGAAATTTTCTTCCCTGGCTTGCCCCTTGGAAACATGATGATCCAGCTCTCTCTCTCTGGTCACTGTCATAAGCCGCTCTGAAAAAGGGTGATGGCCAGAGCTTGGCCATCTGCGTTGCCAATGCTGTCTGCATTTTGGGGCGTGACGAGCCTCCCTGGGAAGGACGCAGCTCCTCGGTCAGCCTGAGGTGACAGGCCAGGTGTGACCCAGGAGAGTCTGGTTGGTATCCTTGCGCTTCTACCTGAGGCCCGCTTGGAGGCTCAGGGGATGCACCCTTGCAGTACATCTGGTGTTTGGCTGCTCTCAGGCTCCTTGCACAGCCCACTGTGCTGTAGGTTACAGATGACCACGTTGGCACCTGCTGCTGAGATGTGCAGAAATGGCTTCCGGCGCAAGCGGACCCAGAGGCTCCAGCCGTGTTGTCTTGCTCCTTCTCCTTCCCTTTGCTCTTTGCTTTCTTTGGCGTCACCTTTAGACTTAGGAAAACCCTGGCCCATCTGGTGGCTTTTGGCAGCCCAGGCTGGACTGTCCGCCCGCCCGCCCCTGATCTAGCCACCGTAGCTGGGGGCCTGCGGTACTCTGATTGGCGGAGCCTGAACTGGGCCTGCACCTGGCCACCTCCCCCATGGAAGACCAAGGATCTTTCTGAGACAAGAGGATATGGATGTTGCAAAGGCAGAGACAGCAGATTCCGTTTCCAGGACAGAAATGAAATTTCTTTGGCTTAAAGAACCTTTTCTAGTACTGGGGCCTGACTGTAGAAAAATGAGTGTTTCCTTCTATACTGAAGAGACTGTGGCTTTTGATGCGGAGTCTCCAGAGCTCCCAAGGGCCTTTTGGAAGGCCTGACAGAAATGTGCATTGCCCATGGTGAGACTTCCCCAGCCCAGCCGAAATGTTCAGTTTCTTTGCCGTTTCTTGGCTTTTATCAACTCAGTGAGGTTACTGGTGGTTATCACGTGCATCAGAAGCTTTGATTCTTAATAAAATGAATGATTAATACAGTTTCAGAACATGCTCTTCAGGGCTGGGGCTGGAGTGGGAAGGTGAGGTGGGGGCCCCTGGGCATCCCATTCCAGGGGAATCATGGATGTCCTGTGGCTTCTGTGCAGAAGAATGTGTTTGCTTTGAATAGAATCCCAACCTGTCTCCATTCAGAAAATATTTAAAGTTGTAACAGAATTGTACAGACTTAATCGCTTATAATGAAATGGTTCTAAGTAATTCCTGATGATAGAATTCAATTTTTAATTTTTTAATTTTTTAAATTTCTTATTAGAGCAAGCACAGGTCGGGGTGGGGGTGGTGGAGAGAGAGAATTTTAAGCAGACTCCACGCCCAGTGCAGAGCCTGGTGTGGGGCTTGATCCCACGACCCTGAAATCATGACCTGAGCTAAAATCCAGAGTTGGATGCTTAACCGACTGAACCACAGGCGTCCCTAGAACTCCCATTTCTGAAGGCATTTCTAGTTACTAATGTTCTGATGGCATTTGTCCCAAGTTGTTGGTATGTAGTTTATGAAAATGAGCCCCACCCTTTCTTTTTTGCTATCTTGGTCTTAAACCTTAAACAAAGTTTATTTTTCCCTCTTGTTTTGGCATCCCCCACTACCCGCTTTCCTCCGACCGTCCCCATATCTGAGTGGAAACTCCTTAATAAAAGACTGGGTGTTTGGGAGCTGACCACAACTTCCCCGGCTTGAGTGAAGAGTGCAGGAGGTAACACAGGATCCTGTGCTGCTTAGTTCAGGCTCCCCAAGCCGGAAAGGGAAGAAAACTGGCAGATTGAGAGGGAAAGTCCGGAAGGCGGAGTATGCACACCATTCAGAAAAGCAAGACCAAAACAAAACTTAGGTTCTGGAAATAGCACAGGGTGGATACTTGAGGATGGAGTGTGTTCAGGCCTGGCTTTTGGGAGGGAGTGCCTGACAGATGTTTGCTGGGGGAGGAGATGTTTAGGTGTTGACAGCCCAATCCTGAGGTTGAGGGGGAGAAGTCTTAAAATGGGAAGGGCGAGGTCTGAGGTCCACAGGGACAAGGGCGACAGAGCCGCCCACGTCCCTGTCTTCAGTTGGAGCTGCCTGGGGGAGCCTCTTGCGCACACAGCCGGGGCTGTGGTCCTGTGGTCTGCTGCCCACTCACGTGTCACCAGCTTCTCTCACGGCCGGAATTGGAGGTGTCCGTCTCCACAGTCTCCGATGAGGTGCATCACCCGGTTGGCCTTGCAAATGGTTCTCGTGGAGGTGCCTTTGGTGTCCTTTCTCCTATTGGGAATTTCTTCTCCCGAGATCTCCCCATTCTCCCCGTGGGCCCATTCTGAAAGCCGCTCTCGTCTATAGCTTTAAGAAAATGACCGGTAGCCATTCAAATTATATAGGCTTTATATATTTTTCTGACTGTAAGGAACGTTTGGTTACCTTTTTCCTTCTTCTTAAGGCCTAAATATTTCAAAGGGACTGCTGACAGATGTCTTTGCAAATTGAGCCTGTTAGAGAAAACCCCTGCCTAGGTCCCCAGCCCCGGTTTCTCAGTTGTTTGTGGAGTTTTCCCAGCCTCTGTCTGGCAGGGCAGAGGGCACTCCGGCGCTTGATCAGACGAATTGGTGCCTTTTCTTTGCCACCAAAGGCCTAGGAGTCTTGGTGGATGCCCCGGCTGGGCCTCATGGCCTCTCCCTGACCTCTCCCGAGGAGGACACTGGGTTCCAAGGTGGCTGGACTAGAAGAAGGGCAGCAGAGCCTGGAGCATCGTTTCTCCCTCAGGAAATTGTTCTGGTTTTTTGTTTTTGTTTTTTTCATTATATTTCTCACCCTTTGAGGCCTTTTTACCTTGAGGACCATTTGCTATCATGCTTAGTCAGAGCTGCTTCCTGACCTGGAGGAGGGTGGCCGAGGACCTCTTCAGCGGTGGACCCCAGCTCCTCCTGCTTCTCAGAGGGTGGGACGGTCGTAGCTGCCGTGCACCAGATGGAGTGACAAATGGAAGTGCCTGGTGGTCTCTGGCACATCGGAGGGCCCCCTGCGCATTAAGTACACCTGAATTTGATGAGCATTTGCACTTTAAGCTGGGCGATGCTCATTAAAAAATTAAAGTGTTCTTTTTTGCTTTTCGAGGCTCACCCCATCTCTGCCAGCAGTGAATGTTGCTGTGAATGAAAAACCGAACTAAATCAAATGTGCAGGTCACCGTGAAAATTTTTATCCCTGGTCCTTTGACAGGCTTTAGAGGATTTATGAGAGCTGGCCAGATCCGTGGAGAGGCAGAATATGCCTGCCTTCTGCCGAAGCCCCGTTCTGTGGCTTCAGATGGAGACAGAATTCTTGGCATATTTGAGGCTGGAGTGAAGGCCTTGTTGGCCATAGCGGATGTATGGATTGTCACCAGGACGAAATTTTTTTTTTTTTTACTTTTTTTTTTTTATTCTTATGTTAATCCCCATACATTACAACATTAGTTTTAGATGAAGTGTTCCATGATTCATTGTTTGTGCACAACACCCAGTGCTCCATGCAGAATGTGCCCTCCTCAATACCCACCACCAGGCTAACCCATCCTCCCACCCCCCTCCCCTCTAGAACCCTCAGTTTGTTTTTCAGAGTCCATCGTCTCTCATGGTTCGTCTACCCCTCCGATTTCCCCCGCTTCATTCTTCCCCTCCCGCTACCTTCTTCTTCTTCTTCTTTTTTTTTTTTCTTAACATAGATTGCATTATTTGTTTCAGAGGTACAGATCTGAGATTCAACAGTCTTGCACAATTCAAAGCGCTTACCAGAGCACATACCCTCCCCAGTGTCTATCACCCAGTCCCCCCATCCCTCCCACCCCAACCCCCACTCCAACAACACTCAGTTTGTTTACCAGGACGAAATTTTATGGGCTCTTATTTATATGGTCGTATGTGATAAGTGATCATTGCGTTTCCTGTGGCTCTTCCCCCCCCCCGCCCCACCAGCCCCAACCACTTAGGTTTACTTATTTTTTGGTGTTCCCGTTGCCTGTCCGAGGCTTCAGATGAGGAAGGAGGGTGCCATCCATTGTTTCTGAGGCAGAAGCAGCACAGCAGCTTGGTGGAGTGTGAGGGCCAGTGCAGGAGGAGGGAGGAGGCGCCACCCGCCCACACCCTCCACAGGGCTGCTTTGGAGGAGGTGACCTCAGTCGGCTTGAGCTCGTGACTTGAGGTCCTCGGGCTCCTCATCTCTACCTTCCCTGGAGGGTTTTCATGAGCGTTAAGTGAGGTAGAGCCAGGCCCCAAGGCTGCCTTGGCTTCCGCACAGCCGCAGCCAGAATAGCCCAGAATGAGCCCAGCAGGTGGGAGTGGGGGATGGGCAAGGGGAGGACGCCTGCTTTGTGTCCAGACTCTGTCTTGGGCGATCCCTGAGTCTTCTAGACCTCCGTTTCCTCATTTTATAGACGAGGAATAATCTACATTAGCACTTCCTCCCACCCCTCAGGTCTTCTCAGCTTGGAAGACATACTGGGAGTGATTTCTGGCAGAAACGCCTTCCCGTGCCTGCTTTTGCAGCTGCCAACAGCCAGCGGAGTTGGTTGTTCGGGCTTTGCGTCCTCAGATCCCCTGAGCTCCCCTCTGTCCCCTCCCAGTCTGTGGCCTTCCTGAGGCCGGGGACGCTGTTTTTAATCTGTTTTCGTAAATTTATTCAACAGCATTTGTATCCACGTCAGGCACGGTCTTGGGGGCTGGGTGGTCATTGGTGAACAAGACCAAACCCGTGGACCAAAGCCGATTGTCAGAGATGTGGACCTCACTCTAGCTCAGTAAATGTGTCTTCTCTGGAGAGAGGGGATGTGGGTTTGTGGTGGAGGGCTGGGTGGACCCGTTAGTGGGTAACCCTGGGCCTCAATTTTTCCCCTCTGTGAAATGATGGGAGTGGGCTAGACCAGATTATTTCTAAGTTGTATTAGCTCAGGCCGGGTGCTGGAAAGTTTGAAAGCCCAGTGGAGGGCCTTGGCTGTGCTCTGCAAGAGTAGTTGGAAACCTATAAAAAGTCAGGAGAAAAGCGCTCACAGAAAACGTCCTGGGCAAGTAGAAGCACAGTGGACCAAAGCCAGATGTCAATTGATTTTAAAGGCATAGTTAGGCATTTTAGGGGCGCCCGGCTGGCTCAGTCTGAAGAATATGTGACTCTTGATCTCAGGGTCATGAGTTGGAACCCCACGTTGGGTGTAGAGATTACTTTTTTTTTTTTTAAAGATTTTATTTATTTATTTGAGACAGAGAGAATGAGAGAGAGAGAGAGCACATGAGAGGGGGGAGGGTCAGAGGCAGAAGCAGGCTCCCCGCCGAGCAGGGAGCCCGATGCGGGACTCGATCCAGGGACTCCGGGATCATGACCTGAGCCGAAGGCAGTCGCTTAACCAACAGAGCCACCCAGGTGCCCCGGGTGTAGAGATTACTTTAAGGGGGGGGCATAGATAGGCATTTTTTGGGTAAGATATACCTGAAATGAAAGGCTTTCTTGCTCCCACAGAATTTAAAATTTGTCAGGACCGTCTGCCCCCAGTGTTGGATTCTTCTGTCGCTGGCTTTTGCCACTCGTGAAACTACAACCCACAGAAGAGCCCTGCCAGTAGAAGTGTTTTGAAAATCAGAGCAACAGTACAATGTTTACTTCTTGTCTGCCGAAGGCTTGCCCTGGAGTTTAGATTTTATTCACTATTAACTTGTAATATTGATCTTGTAATTTTGAAAAGAAGATGGATCTCTTTCCTCCTAGGGAGGCTGAAGCACGTCCACTCATCCCTGCCCCCTCCGACCCCCCGCCAGACCTCGGTTACCTGCCCTTTTACAGAAGGGGCTGAGCTGGAGCCTCCTGCTGTCTCGGAGGACCTCATGGTACAGGGAGTGTGTTTCTTTCTCTCTCCAGGTCATGGCTTCTGGCTTCTCGGACCTGAGGCTCCAGCGGAGGAAATGACTGGCAGGGACCTTGCTCCACGCCTGTTACGGACACTGAACCTTCGCAGGGCACGAGCTTGCCCAGCACAGGAACGTCTCTCTCTTTGAAGGGCTTTACAGTTGCCACAAAGACCGTGAAGATGGCGACTTCGTCTATCAGACGGCAAATGAAAAACATTGTGAACAATTACTCGGAAGCTGAAATAAAAGTGCGGGAAGCCACCTCCAATGACCCGTGGGGCCCGTCCAGCTCCCTGATGACCGAGATCGCCGACCTGACCTACAACGTGGCGGCCTTCTCGGAGATCATGAGCATGGTGTGGAAACGCCTCAACGACCACGGCAAGAACTGGCGGCACGTGTATAAGGCGCTCACGCTGCTGGACTACCTTATCAAGACGGGCTCCGAGCGCGTGGCCCAGCAGTGCCGCGAGAACCTCTTCGCCGTCCAGACGCTGAAGGACTTCCAGTACATCGACCGCGACGGCAAGGACCAGGGCATCAACGTGCGCGAGAAGTCCAAGCAGCTGGTGGCCCTCCTCAAGGACGAGGAGCGGCTGAAGGCTGAGAGGGCCCAGGCTCTCAAAACCAAAGAGCGCATGGCCCAGGTCGCCACGGGCATGGGCAGCAACCAGATCACCTTCGGCCGCGGCTCCAGCCAGCCCAACCTCTCCACCAGCTACTCGGAGCAGGAGTATGGCAAGGCCGGGGGGTCGCCGGCTTCCTACCACGGCTGTGAGTAGTGGAAGCGCCCCCTCCCCCTTGCCGGAGGGTGCTGGGTACAGACACGGCAGCACTGGGTGGCGGGTGGGGTGGCACGTGCCCTTGGGCTAAGCGAGAGCTCGCATCTGCCCTCCATTCTCCGCTTTGGGCAGCCCGGACAACAGTGTCAGTGGTCTGCACCCATTTACGGTTAATGGGGGGGGTAGGATTTTGGTCCCTTGGCTGCTCTGGCTCAGGGGTGTCAAGACCTTCTGCTGCTCTGGGGTCCTATTCACTACCCCTGGGCAGGGCTGGAGCCAAGCGATTGGCCTGCCGCGAAAAACAGTGGGGAGTTGACTGCGTTTGGTAGGTAGGAGGAAATGAACGCTCCTTCTTGATAACCTCATGTCTTTAATTCCCTGTTAAATGTTGTTCCGATGACTGGGCTGCGGGTCTCCCCACCGGCTCAGGGTGTCACTCTCTTTCAGCATCACGGGGGAGGGAGATGGGAGGTCTCTATCTCAGTGAAAGAGGAGAAGGCCGAAACCCCTGCAGGTGTTAGTGTGAGCGAGGCCTCCTCTTTCAGCATGGGGATGAGAGCTCCTGGGGAGCTGCTTGCATGGCTGGGTCTGCGCTGGGTGGGGCCTCTCGGTTTTCTCATTTTTTGCATGCGGGATTCCTGCGGGGTTCTTGCCCCTCATTCGGATGAGATTTCAGGGAAGAGAGGTGGAGTTCAGGCCCTGACGGAAGCTGGTCTCGGAGAGCCGTGTGGGCGTCCTGGGCATTCACTAAAAGTGGTCCGGAGAACAGGCGCCCCTCTGCTGTCCCAGTGTGGTGTCGAGACTGGTGGCCCTGGTCGCCTGGGGGGGTGGGGGACGCACACATTGTATCTTCTGGCTGAAAGAAACAGAAGTGCAGGCCCCCCACACCCCCTTTCTTTTTGGAATCTGTAACACCGTGACAGCATAACAGCACATGTTTTTCTTTTCTAAGGAAGTTGTTTGTTGCCTGACAAACTCCTGTTGGTCCTCGTTTAGTCAGTGGCTCTGTTACCAGGCCGCCTGCTAACGTTTCCTGCGCGCAGGCTTCAGTTAGACCCCGTACCGCCCCCAGCAGCATTTTGAGAAATGTGTCAGCTGGGAGATTTGTGTTCCCGAGTCAGACTTCCTGCCTCTAGGAATTCCAAATTCTTACCAAAGGCTGGGAGAGGTTAGCATTTTTCTCGTCCCGTTTCTGGTTACTGTTGTTCCCCTCTTCGTCTGAACTGCTCTGGTGAGGCGAATGTTGTGACCTTTATGAAAACATTCGGAATGGACTGTGACCTGCAGCTCCGCCTGGGCCAGGTTGCCCCCGCCCCCCAAAATGAAGATTGCCCTGGAAGGAGTGCGGTTGTTTCTCCATCCCCCAAGAAGGGCCGCTGTGGGTGCAGTTGGTCTCAGGCTGCCTCTGTGGAAGTGGCTGGGTCTGTGCTGCCCAGCTATGGGCCCCTGCTCCGCTCTCCACACACCTCCTACGGTCATTTTTGTCAAGAAGCCAGAGGATACAAAGCCAGAGCTGAAACAGCATCCCATTCATCGAGAGCTCGTGGGACCATCCGGGTGCCCGAGCCTGGGGGTCTGGATGGGGCCCCGGTCCCAGGTCCTGGCGGCCTTCTGCTGGGCTGACGGCTGCTGCCACGGTCCTAGCTCGCACAGCTTCCGGTTCCCTCGGCCCTTGAGCTTGAGCTGCATGTGCAGGGTCAGAACGTGGTCAGCAGGCTGTTGGCCCCTCCGCGTGCGTCGGGCTTCGGCCCCGGCCCGCACTCTGCCGCTCCCAGTCCCTCTAATGGCGTGTCTCTCTCTGTGTGTATGTGTGTGTGTGTCCCTGCCCAACAGCGCCCGAGGCCTCGCTGTGTCCCCAGCACCGCGCAGGGGCCCCGCTGGGTCAGAGCGAGGAGCTGCAGCCGCTGAGCCAGCGCCACCCCTTCCTGCCGCACCTGGGGCTGGCCTCCCGCCCAAATGGCGACTGGTCCCAGCCCTGCCTCACTTGTGACCGCGCAGCCCGAGGTGGGACGGCGGTTTGCTTTTCTCCTTCCTAGAAATGCGGGGCAGCTTGCTGGGGGTGTGCTTGTTGGGTCCAGTACAGCCAACTCTCTCCCTGTCTCCTCCTGGGCCTCTCGGTCCAGCCTCCCGCGGACCCAGGGCCCCTGTCTTGCTCTCTCCCTAGGCGCTCCCCTCTAACCATCCTGTGCCCCTTGCTAGAAGTTCTGCTGCCATCTGGGTAACACATGGGGTGATTGCCCATGCTTTCCCTGTATCCCCACACCCTGAAAAATTGGAGGGCGCTCTGCAGTCGGCCAGACCCAGGAGTGGTGGGGGCCGGACACCACTTGGCTTGTTGAGCCAGAAAGGTGCGGTTTAAATCTCACAACGCCGGGTAAAGCCGGGGGCCTCGGTGGACAGTCGCTGGAAGCCATCGTCCTTGATGCAGTGATCCATGCCTTGATGAGGACAACATGGGATTGTTCTTGCTTCTCAATTAACTTCTGTCCTTCCAGAAATCCCCATTACTGTGCTAAACAGAGAGTTAGCTGTACTGTCAATTCTAGGTCACAGTGTTTAAAGATAACCTAATTCAATGGGTAGCTAAAAGTGGGGCTTCTCTCTTGCCTAATTAATAATGTATCCTGGTCAGAGTCTACAACTGTTGCAGGTTAAACTGAAAACCGATTTTTTCCTGTTGCCTCCCGGAAAATGTTCTCAGGCTAGTCAAACCCCCGAGTGGGGCCCTGCTACAGAGAAGAAAGCCGGCTGTTCTCTTCTGCTCTTATGAGAAGGGGCACCAACGAGGAGCCTTTGTGTGACTTCCCCGATAAGGTGGCCGGCCTTTATTCGGCCCTGGAAACCGTTCCCTTTGATTCATGCCTCATTAATATTACAGCTTGTTTGACTTGGGTATGTGTGTGATCACTGTAGTTCGCTCTGGGATATTTTCCTTCATGCTCCTGTGTTCTCCTCCCCGTTTTATACGGGATTTTGTAAGGAGGACCAGCTTTGCACTGCAGAGAATGCAAACGACCACAAGTGTGTTTTGAACGATCATCCAGAGGCCCTTGAGCTACACACCATTTCTTCCACCAGATCTTTGGGGGCTGTTCTCGGCAGGTTCCCAGTGTTCCCCAGGACTCCGGGGTCCATTCAGTAACTGGGAAGTTCTGTTTTGAGTCTTGGGTTCGCTGGCATGCAGATTGGCTTTCCTGGGCCCTCTGCATATTAACCTCAGGCCCACGGCCTGTGCCAGCCGTGCTGCCTGCCCCCTCCCTCCTGCTGTGGCCAGGAAGGACCATGCCCTGTGCCCCCCAGGCCAGTCTCCGTCCTGTCTGGTTCTTTTCCACCTGGGTGCCTCCCCTGCACACACACGTCTGGCAGGTGGCTCCACGTACACAGCTCACAGCTCTCGTGGCTGTCTCTTCTCCTTCGGCTTTGGTAGAAATGAAGGATCAAAACGAGTAGGTCTTTTTTGACAATTTTTCATGTCCCAGAGGAGTTTGGGGCAGAGTGTTACATGGTGTCAACGTTTTTCATCCTTTGTTTAGCGTGTGCATCTGTCTCCATATCTCACACCCTGCCCATCCTGGAGGCAGTTGAGGGGAGGGCAGGGCCTGGCCCGTGACGGCTTTCTGTTCTTCTTTAGCACTTATAACCAAGTGTTCAGTTTAAGTTAAGTGCCAAATGTACGCACATCAGCGGATTTCCTTCGAACGTGATGGCTCAGAATGCGGCAGTGGGGGAGTCAGATGGACACTGGCCGTTCAGGAAGTGGTCTCGTGAGATGCAGGCCGAGATGCCGGAGAGACGTATCGGAGACGCACCCTTAGGAACCCAGACCCTGCAGGGAGGCCTGGGGGACACAGGTGAAGACTCGGCTGGGGGGCGGGGGGAGGCAGACTGTGGAGAACACCCCTTCCTGGGAGAGCAAGCGCTGCGGGGAGGCTCCTCACGCCTTAGCTGCTGTTCTGACCCAGGGAAATCATGACGATGTTTGAGGGGACCTTCCTGTCATGAACCGTTACCCGTCTGATCCTCCCTGTGCCTCCTCCCCCGCCCTTACCTCCCCCATACATCTGTAGATCTGACGTTGGAAACCTCTCGAATTCTGTGCCTTCATCTCTAGTTCTGTGACCTCAGTTCAGTGTCCGCTTTCTGATTGGTTTCCTTGCTGTTAGCCTCCCCCATTCGTGTCCACCTTCCACCTTGACGGGTGATACGCTGAGCCTGGGTGTTGGAGAGCTCCTCTGGATTCCAGGGGTCTCCCAGGATCCCAGGATCCAGTTCAGAGCCTTTGACATGGCTGACAACGCCCCTGATGGTCCTTGGCTGGCCTCCGTCAGCTTAAGTGTGCTGAGGTCTGCCTGGAGGGCCCCTCCCAAGCTCTCCGTGAAGCCCGCCCTGGCTGCACTCTGGCTCCCGCGTTCCCTCGCGTTCCCTCGTTCACTCAGCAAATGTGTATTGAGTTCCTGTTGTGTGCCTAAGCACAAAGGACAGAGCCGTCTGCCCTACTCCGGAGAAGAGAGACAATAAACCTAAGACATGATCCAGCATGTTACAGGACGAGTGCTCTGGGAAACAGCAGACAAAAACCAAACAGCCCAGTCGAGCATGAGGAGTAAGGAGGGTGGTCTGCAGTGTTAAGGAGGGTGTCAGGATGGGCCTCTTTGAGAACGTGATGTTGGAGCAAAGGTCGAAGGGGGATGAGAAGTGCGCTGTGTGAAGGTTTGGAAGAGCATTCTAGGCAGAGGATGGGAGCAGCCATGCAAAGGGCCTGAGGTGGAGTGTGTTCAGGGGTGCTTGCAGACCAGGAAGGCCCCCCGGGTGGCTAGAGCTGGGTGAGGCAGAGTGGCAGGTGACGTCAAGGGCAGGGGTATGGCAAAGGGCGGGCCTGGCGAAGGTGGAGGGCGGCTTCTCAAACTGCCTCTGGCAGGGAGCAGCTCTTCAATTCCTGATGCGCTCAGACTGATACTTTTGTATCTGTTTGGATGTTTGTATCAGATTGCTCTCAAGGTTTCTAACTACTTTCTCTCACTGCTTTCTCCTCCGGCTGTGTACTGGGTGGGGAAACCTTACTCTCCTTATCCAGGTGGGCGCTGGTGGGGCTGTGGAGGTCTGGAGAGGTCTTAAAGGAGAGCCAGCAGGCTTGCTGGAGGACTGGGGGGGGGTGGCGGTGGGGGAAGAGTTGAGGACTGCTAGCTGAGCCACTGGGAGATGGGTGGCTGTGAGTGGAGCAGGTTTGAGCAGAGGCGGGGTGATGTTCTGGACATGTCAGAGTGTCTACTGGACATGCAGGTGCATGGAGAAGGTCTGAGAATTCTAGGGCCTGGGGGAGAATTCTGGGATGGAGAGGCCTTCACCTCTTTGGCCTCACTTGGTGTTCACGGTTCCTTCACATTCTTGTAATCCCTGGTGACCTGGCTGCCCTCCCCACCCAAGGCTGGGCCCTGGGCTTGCCTCCGTTGGCTGCCTACATGATTTTGGCAGGTACTTGGTGCTCAGGACTGCTGTGTGCAGGGGAAGCTGTGGGGCCCAGGGAAGGCCTTTCGGGCTGAGAGGTTGGCGTTTTCCAGAGACCACACAGGGCAGCTGGCTCGGGTGGAGCGGGGTATGAGCCACCTGCCCGTTACCCACCCCACCCCCCCCCGCCCACTCCCCCCTCTGGCCCCCCCCCCCCCCCCCCCCCCCCCCCCCCCCCCACCGGCCCCCGCCCCCCCCCCCCCGCCCCACTCTGCGGGGCTGGTCATGACATTTCAGCAGGCTCTGGAGAAATAGCAGAAGTTCTCGGGACGGTGGAAACCCACATGAAAGGCAGCATGGGGCGATCAGGAGAATCGTCCCTGTGAGTCCAGGCGGAGGCCTGAATAGAAGATTGCCACTGTTCTCTGACGTGCATGCTCCAGAGTCAGGGCCGGACCTCCCACTCCCCTCCTCTCTCTCCTGGGTTGGCCTCTGTGGATGGAGACTGGTGAGGGAAGGAAGGAGCGCCCAGTCCATGAGCCCCCAGAGCCGGAGCCGTGCTTGCCCTGCTGCAGCATGAGCATGTCCTGTGTTGTTTGCGCCTTGGATTGCTGGGTGGAAGGCCAGATGTCAGCATTCCCATTCTTAGAAAAAGAAAAGAAAAAGGAACAAGGAAGACAGAGAATAGAAACGCTCTTTGCCCTCTGATTCCCTCACATGAATGGGAACCGAGCTGAAGTCCCAGAACCAAAGTGGGCAGTGGTGTGCTTTGTCTCAGGTGGCTGATGCCCCCTGTGGCCAGGTGTTGGGCTGTCCTGATGGATCCGCTGTCTTGGTGATGCCTTTGGCCCTTCGGCGGACGCAGAGCAGCTACCTGCGGTGTGGCTCAGCTCTGCTCCCGGGAGCGTGTCCGTGCCTCCTGCAGGCCAGCCCTTCTTTTGGCCTGGGCGCCCCTCACGCAGGGCTGCACCCCCTCACGCCGTGGACAGTGATTCACCGAGTGATTACTAGAGATTACGAGCATTTCACGTGTTTGTGCTGCTTCACTCTAGAGAGGATTGCAGTTGGCATCCAAAACACACGCAATACCAGAGGATTAAGTAGATACAAGGAACTGGGGCAAAAGGAAAATAAAGGTGAGAAAGTAGGAGAGGGCCAGAGTCACCTATGAGGGCCGGAGATGGGTCCAAATCTGGCTTTGAATTTCTCAGCCAGCAGCACCAAAGAGAACAATTGCTCTTGAGCAGCTGGGTAAGAGTCTAGGATCCAGATGAGGTGCAGGAAGGCCAGGCGCTCCCCGCACAGGGGGAGGAGCGAGCCCAAGAACAGCCTGCGCAGGCCTTCGCGGGGAGCCCTGGGTCCTGACTGCGTCCTGAGCCCCACTCTGATGGCCTGGCCTGAGTCCACGGGAGCTCATGTTCTCTCGGAGTTGGGGGGACGACACGGCTTTCTCACTCGCTCCACGGTGCTCAGCCGTTCGTAAGCCCATTAGGGAGAGTCTGAAAGCTGCTGTGTGCATCGTTCCACACGCGTTTGGGAAGAGTCCGGAGGCACAGGCCTTTCCGGAACTCTCCAGGGAAGCTGGCTCTTCGCGGCAGGGAACCTCGGGGGGAAACCAGAGTCACTGTGGCCCCAGCCCTGGTGGCCGGACTATGGGAGTGCAGCTGGGGCGTGTAAACACCTGTACGCGCCCAAGAGGACATTTTAACATGGATTAGGCAGCCGAGAAAGGGAGGCCTATGTAGGTCTGTTTTTGAAAACTCGAGGATATGGGGATATATAATAACAATATATTATTGTTAAAAAAAAAAAGAAAAATCAAAGCCAGCCAGCCTGTCCTTCCCGGGGTGTGGACTCGGAAGGAGCCTGGGTCAGCTGAGGCCTCTCCTGAGTGTGGGAGCCCGAAGTGCGGGGCTGAGTGACACTGCCCAGGAACGGGGTGGCGGGACACGCCCGGGGCCGAGAGCTAGTTGCTGGCTGACAGCCAGGTGATTTGCCCAGTTCCGGGGAAGGCCGGGGACAGCCACCCGGTGAAGAATGTTCCCAGCCCTCAGGGGCCTTTCACCTGGTGGCAGATTGTTTTTCAGGTGGGATGGACTAGGAATCTGGTGGCAGATGGGATGGGATCCATTTGACTTCCCTTTTGCTGGGGTAAAGTGTTCTGGAAGTCATGGGACCCCTGCGTGGCAGGCAGGCAGGCAGGCAGGCCCACGGCGGAGGCGGGTGCCTGGCTGTCGACACTGGAGTTAATCTCTTCAAGTGCAGATGGAATCACGGAGGAGGCTGCTCAGTAATGCCAGTAGTCCCTCGGAGGTGGCCATGTTACTGACACCCTGTCTGAGGGTCAGACAGTAATGATGCGTATTCTCGTCACGAGGGCTGGGTCCTAAGTGGGGTCTGAATGTGCCAGGTGAGGCTGCTGCTCAGTTCTGGCTGTCTCATCACCCGTCCTCTGCTTTCCCCGGTGACTGGTCCATCTTGCTGCTCCCACTTGCCCGAGGAGGCGGGTAGGGCACCTTGTTGATAAGGACATGGAGATGAACTTACCCAAATCCACTCTGTCATAGTGGTAAAGCTGGAATGTGAACCCAGATTTCCCAAAAGAACTCTGGTACTCCTACTTTCCAACAAAAAAGTAATGTTCAAATTGTTCTACAAAATAGATGAATATATAGCATACGCCTAGTGCAGTTTTAAAATTGTATGGCTCATCTCACATAATGCTTTCCTTTATGGTTTTTAAAAGCAGGGAAACCTCTTTAAACTGTTCTGTAATGGAGACCCGGGTTTTAAGGAGCTCCTGTGATTGTCAGAGAGCGTAGCATTGAAACACAGCTCTCCAGATTGCTGATTGGGGGTAATTAGTGAAGGATCAATGTTGACTTGTGCCATCGAAAGTTGAATTATGAATACGATACTTGTATCTGGCCATTTGTCTTTAAGGCCACCTTTGTAGTAGAGGTAAACAGTGTTGTTGATAAGCTCTCAGTACGTGGAGTATGAAACAGGGAAAGGGGATTGAAGTCGGGGTTGGTGACAGTCGCACAGCTGTGACGGTGTCTGTCACGGCTGCCCACTGGCTAGTTTCAAACAGTCAGCCTCGAGGGGGCATTTAAAAATTACATAGGTAAAAATAAGAAGGAAGGTCTAAGATAGATTTCTCTTGGTATGGGAAAATAGACCGTATAATGTGCTTTAATCCCTGTAGGTCATGTTTCTCTCTTTTATTTTGTCTTCACAGTATTTTTTACTATCTGAAATTATTCACCTTATTTTCTGTGTCCCTGCACTAGAACAAACTCCGAGAGCAGGAGCCTCGTCTGCGCTCAGTGCACAGTGCCTGACCCAGGAAGGGTGTTCAGTAAACGATGAACGGATGCTAAATAAGATTTTACTTATTTATTTGAGAGAGAGAGAGAGAGAGAGCACAAGCAGGGGGAGGGGCAGAGGGAGAAGCAGGCTCACCGCCCAGCAGGGCGCCCGATGCGGGGCTCGATCCCAGGACCCTGGGATCATGACCTGAGCCGAAGGCTCAGCCTAATGACTGAGCCACCCAGGCGTCCCTGAACAGATGCTAAATAAACCTTAACTTTTCTTTTTCTTTTCTTTCTTTTTTTTTTTTTTTTTTTTGTGGTATTTCTGTGTGTCGAGCTCCTCTCTCTTGGTGTCTGCCCAAGCATGAGCCTTAGTCTCTTGGAAATACATTTTTTGGGCTTTTCCAGGAATAAAGAAACACTTTATGTACTTGTGCAGTTTCTTGATGCTTTAAGGTTGAGTTTAGCAACAGTATAATTCATAGACGCTAGCTTTTGTTCGGTAATAAAATGCTGTTCCTCATTTTGCCAGGTGTCTTTTCTCTTTTCCCTCAGCCCCCGGCCCTCAAGCTGGCTGCCTCGGAGCTTTTAAATGTCCCCAGATGTCCCAAAGCCTGGGCCACACGTCTAACCAGTGATGTCAGAACCCCTGGGATGGACCCAGGCTTCACAGTGGGCGGTAAAGTTTCTGGCGACCACAGTGTGTGCCTGGGGCCGGGCACTGCTCCTCCAGGGGGTCTGTTCCGTGTTGGCTTTTGTTGAGCTGAAGCCTTCTGTTCCTCCCCTCTCTCCATCTGATGCCCGGTAGCAGTGCCCTTTCAGAAAGTTGCAGTCAGCAGGTGATGCTTGGGCTTTGAGCAGCTCGAAATTGGTGTTGAATCAGCCTGCCAATGGGGAGCTCAGTCCAGCCATGGGGAGTAACCAGCACCCTTGAGACCGGCTCACTCGGTGGCCCACCTCTCCAGCACTACCTGGTAAGCCCAGTGTGGACGTCAACTAAGAAACAGCTGGGTTTTTTTTCATTATAAAAGTACTGTGTAGAAAGTAGACACAGAAGACAAATATCCTATAATCTTATTCCACAAAGACAGCTGTCCTTCCCGTGTTGGTGTATGTCCTTTTGGACTTTTTTCCAACCATTTTCTTTTCCAGGGTTGCATACTCACTAATGCAACTTTGCATCCCTGCTTTTTCTGTCTCCTGACCATGTAATCGGAGCGTTGTCTCCCTTCCTCCACCACCCTGTAAACATTTTAACAGCTGCACTCGACATTCCACTGGGTGGGGCTTCCTAGCTCATCCCGGCCTGATGCTGGACAAGCATTCCGTCCTCTTGCTCCCACCAAACAGTTCGGCCATTTTCGGTGCCAGGGTCCCACTCCCTGGCCCATGAGCATGGGAGGTTTCGAGCCCCTGGTTGTGCGGTTTCGTTGTGGCCATCTTTCTGTGGGCAAAGCACACAGGTTCGTAATCTGGAAAAGAACCAAAGGCCAGATCAGGACCCACATCCCCAGAGGGCAGTTGCCCTGACAGATCTGGATCACACGTCTGAGTATTGTTCCATGAAAACAGAACAAATCTCATGTTTTGTATCATGCAGACAATGGGACAAGATACAAGTGACATTTTCAAAAACATTAAGTTGTTTTGTTTTTTAAGATTTTATTTATTTGGCAGAGAGAGAGAGAGCACAAGCAGGGGGAGTGGCAGGCAGAGGAAGAAGCAGACTCTCCGCTGAGCCAGAAGCCCGATGCGGGACTCGATCCCAGGACCCTGAGATCATGACCTGAGCCGAAGGCAGACGCTTAACCTGCTGAGCCACCCAGGCGTCCCCAAACATTAAGTTTTTTCACTTGCTCATTTTTAAGTCCGTGAGGGCTGGGGGCAGTGCTGAGTAGCGAGGGGCTCACAGCCACTGAGGTCCTGCCCTTGGTGGGCTTCCAGTGTAGGAGAGGCAGACATATCTAGGGTGCACCAGGTGTGGTGCCTGGGAGGGGGCTGGCAGGTGGTTCAGAGCGTCTGGCCATCCTGGTGGGATGGGGCGGGCTAGTGAGGGGTGGGCAGTCGTCGCACGGATCCCTGTGCGGTGGTGGCAACAGAAGTTGCCCTTCAGGGCGCCCGGGTGGCTCAGTTGGTTAAGCGACTGCCTTCGGCACAGGTCATGATCCTAGAGTCCCGGGATCGAGTCCCGCATCGGGCTCCCTGCTCGGCAGGGAGCCTGCTTCTCCCTCTGACCCTCCCCCCTCTCATGTGCTCTCTGTCTCTCTCATTCTGTCTCAAATAAATAAATAAAATCTTTAAAAAAAAAAAAAAAAAGAAGTTGCCCTTCAGCTGACTCCTTACTCGGGATTCCCATGAGAAATAATATGGTTAGGCTGTCTAATCTTTTCACCCAGCTTTCTGTGTGCATTTTCCATGTTGCTACGTAGTTAGCCTCGGTTCTACAGGTTAACTCTTGGGCAGATTTCTTAACTTCAGCAAGTTTAAGTCTTTTAATTGGTAACCTAGGGATAAGGGTAGTCTCTCCTGGATTATTGTGTAAATGACCTGTGCCGACGTATGCTTGCACATAACTGCCTTGCACAAAGCAAATGCTCCATAAATGGATCACTTGATTGTTATGATCAGAGTTGTTGTTTTCAGGTTCTCACCAGTGTAAATAATGCTGCGGCAGACTTCAGGCAGAAAGCTTGCTTTTAAAAGGAGTCCTTAGATCAGTGTAGATTCAATATAGTCTCCAATGTACAGTTGCCAGCAGTGAGATTAACAGAAAAGTGTGTGACCATCCCTCTGTCCCCTGAAACATTACAGATGCTTTCCGAACTGATCGTGCCCATTTGCAGTGCCCCCAGCTGTGAGTGACCGTTGACGGCTGCAGAACTTAACATGGGTACTGTAATTTTTTTTAAAGATTGTCACAAAATTTTTTTTTTTTTAAGATTTATTTATTTTAGAGAGAGCGTGCGCACACAAGTGGGGGGGAGGGACAGAGGGAGAGAATCTCAAGCAGACTCCCCACTGAGTGCAGAGCCCGTTGTGGGGCTCGATCTCACAACCCCAAGGTCATGACCTGATCCGAAATCAAGAGTCAGACGCTTAACCGCCTGCGCCATCCAGGCGCCCCAGATCATCACTGATTTAATAGATGGGAGGCACGGGGCGCCTGGGTGGCTCAGTTGGTTGAGCAACTGCCTTCGGCTCAGGTCATGGTTCTGGAGTCCCGGGATCGAGTCCCACATCGGGCTCCCTGCTCGGCGGGGAGTCTGCTTCTCCCTCTGACCCTCCCCCCTCTCATGTGCTCTCTCTCTCTCAAATAAATAAATAAAATCTAAAAAAAAAAAAAAAAATAGATGGGAGGCACTACCAGAATACTCATTTTAAAAGAGAGAAATTCCAGCTTTGTTGATGTTCACGCCTCACCCTGGGCGTGCTCACAAGTGTGGGTGCTGGTGTTCACTGACCTCTACTGGGACCAAGCAGGCTTCGGAGTCCCCACCCCTCCCTCCCGAGCTCCTGCCTGGAGAGCTGTGGGCACCTGCAGCGCTCTACGCAGAGAGTGACTTTCACCTCGACAGCATGACAGAGCAGGAACGATGGGGACCCCTGGGAAAACAGTAATGAGAAAGGATTGCTCCCTGCCCCACCTCTCAAGCTGGTGATCCAGGAATGGAGAGCATTTAATCTGTAGCCCAAAGAGAACAGCACACACTTGCTCTTTTATTTCCAGACAGAGGATGGGCTTTGAATCATGCAGACAAATAAAAGGATTGCCTTTTGTCTCTGCTCCGCCCTCCCCCAGCTCAGTCTCCAGCCCGGCCTGGGGAGGAACGTGGCCATTGTTCTGGCTTTACCTCCTTCCGCCCTGGGTTTCAGCTTCCGCCTCTGAACTGAGGTTGGCAGCACCACTGTCTCAGGGTGCTGGTAAGGAGCGAATGAAGTGTGCCCTTGGAGGTTATAGCTATTGCTAGTTTTCACTGGAAACTCAACTTGAAAACGAGCCAACTGGTGTTTGAACTCGTGCTCTGTGCCTGTAACGAAGCCGACGTGGCCCCTGCCTACATGGAGCCTTGGGCCAGGTCAGGTCGGGGAGATGGCCAGACTGCAAACAGGTCCACGGTGTAGAATGCATATACTGATTACAGAGAGGCAGACGAAGGCCACCTGCTCTAGGTGCCGGGGTGGCGGGAATCGAGCCAGCGAGAGTCCTAATGGCACGATCGGGGAAGATGTGCTTGAGAAGGCGGCATTGGAGCTGACACTTCGGATGAGGAGTTTCTTCTTTCCAATTTAGGGAACAGCAGGAGGGGAACAAAGGCAGGAAGGAGCTGGAGGCTTCTAGGAACAGAGCGGAGACTGGCCGGCTGGGGTGCCTGGGAAGAGGATGGGCTCGTGAGCAGCCTTGGGGAGTAAAGTCAGTCCTGGAGCTGAGGGGCCATGGTGATTCCTTTCCCTGCGTGACGAGGATGCCCACGTCAGTGTGTGCAGGCAGGTGGTGGGAAGACCCTGAGGTTGCACCGGGAAAGACTTTGACCAGGCAGCGTAGAACAACAGAAACAGGTTATCTTCCCCCGTCTGGAGGCCAGAGGTCCAAGATTAAAGCGTCGTCAGGCCCACATTCCCTCTGAAACCTGTAGGGGAGAATTCTTACTTGCCTTTTCCTAGCTTCTGTTGGTGGCCGCAGTCCTTGGTGTCCCTTGGCCTAGCAGCTGCAGCACTCCAGCCCCTGCCCCCCGCTCCCCATCATACGCGGCATCCCCTTGTGCGCATGCACGTGCACCTGGGGCTCTTCCCCTTCTTGTAAGGATACCAGCTATATTGGATTTAGGGCCCACCCTGCTTCAGGATGATCTCATCCTAGATAATTATATCTGCAGTGACCCTCTTTCCAAAGAAGGTCATGTTCTGAGCTACCGGTGGTCAGGACTTCACCGGGACATCTTGAGGGACACAGCTCTGCCCTCAGCACCTACTCTGAGTACTGAGTCTGCCCCTTGGCAGTGGCCGCATCACGCACTGAGGCCTGCTTCAGTTGTGAGCTGTGGGCCAGGCTGGGCAGGGTCACACATGCTCTCCTGCGGCCTCGGGCTGGACGGTCCGGAGCATTTTCAAGTATAAGAGAATCTCAGAGAAACGTATCCTGAATCCAGCCACTGCTCACCTCCTGCAAAGCTACCATCCTGGCCCATGCCCCCACCATTGCTCCCTGGGACCAGTCAGATCGCATCACTGCTCTGCTTAGACCCACACCCGCCCGAGCCCCTCCAAGGGCCCCGAGAACCACCTTGGCTCTTCCATCGTGGCCCTTTGGGCACCCTTGGCCTTTACCAGCCTCACAGCCTCTGCCGCGCCCCCCCCCACCCCCCAGTAAAGTTCCCACCCATCTTGGCCTGGCCTCCTTCCCCGACCCAGGCATCTGCTCCGGTAGCCCAGAATGGCCTGCCCTGACCTCTGAAAAGAGAGAGCCAGCTCTCCTCCTCCTCTGCCCTGGGACCCCCCTCCCCCTGCTTTCTTTATTCCCATATCGTCTCTCCTCAGACCTTGGGCAGGTCACTTTACCTCTGAGCCTCAGCCCTGGTCTGTAAGTTGGACTGAGGGGTTCATTGAGATACTAGTGAGAGTTATAGGAGTATCATGTGTCAGGCGCTGGCCTAAGTGCTTTTCACAGATGAGCCCATTGGGTGCCCCACCAACCCTAGGAGGCAGGTACTCTGTCTCCATTTTGCAGATGAGAAAACCGAGGCTCAGAGGATTCCTTGCCTAGGCCGAGGTTGCGTGTTGAGAAATGGCAGAGCCCAGATCCTTGTGCAGGCATTCAGATCCGCTTTCCATGCTGGGCTGCGTCTCATGTGGAAAATGCTCAGCCCAGGTCAGGCCACAGGAACGAGACACAGCACGCACAGCAGGGATAGACGTGCTTCCCCGGGGGTAAGTGTCGGAAAAGCGCGCCTACGCATATCCACACGGAGTAGGCATTCAACGGTTTTCTGGGTAGAATCACAAGAAAATGTCAACAGCTGTTTCCTCTGGGGAGAGGAATGGGGGCAGGATGAGAGGTGTGGCTCCCACTTCCTTTTATGCTGTAGTGTTTTAAAAATAAGTTACGGGCATCATCACATTCCCCCTGTAGATATTCAGTATGTGTCTCTTCCTGAAGGGGAGTGATGGTGCCTCTTAATCACACCTCTCAAAACCCACAGCACCAACATCATCCAGTACCCAGTCCATACTCAAGTCTCATCAGTTGTCCCCAACACGTGTTGTAGCTGATCTGTCTAAACTGAGACCCCCCACCCCCCCGAGGACCACAGGTTGAATCTGATCATCCTGTCCCTTTGGTCTGTCTGCAGCAGATGCTCTTTTTCTTGTGACCTTGAGATCCTAAAAGACTGGGCCAGTTGTCCCATAGAGCGTCCCTTGGTCTGGGTTTGTCTGTCTACTACATTGTGCGGTGTTTGGCTCAGTCCCCGCCCTATCGTTCAGTGAACCGGGACTCAATCTAGAGTCCAGATTGGAATCAGATCAGAGATTTTGCCGGAACTGAACTGTCCTGGGAGGTGGGTGATGTCATGTGACAGGCAGAGGGTGGTCACAGCATGAGGGGCTTTGGTTTGTCCCTCTGTTGTGAAGTCACACACACACACACACACACACACACACACACACACACACACCCTTTGGCCTGAAAGGGATCTGACTGGTGGTACTGGATGCACTTCTCATCTTGTACCTTTTTGGCTTTTCCAACCATGTATTTATATTTTTTCTCTTTTAATGTTACCTGAGCTGATCTGAACTTACTGTGTCATAATTTACCTCCTTTGACTGAAAGTAGTCTTTCCTGCCCCTCCCTGTGAGGAGGTAAGATGAAGATCCTGGAGGGTCTTCTGTGGGAACAGGCTTCGGAGCCTCAGCTCTGGCCAGGCTGCTGGGTGGGGGTGGCCGAGGTTTCATTGCTGGCTCAGGAAGTGGCCCATGGAACCACAGGAAGATGTCACCACATTGAGAAAGATCCAGTAAGCACTTTGCTGCAGTTTAGTAATGAGGAAGGAACTTAGCTGGCCGGGGAACTGGTCACTGGAGGGCGGAAGCTGGCCCTGGGGTTCAATATCCACTCCCTAGCTCCTCCCTCAAAGGACCGTGGCCCCAGTGTCGTTCTCATGGAGGCCTGGGAAGGGCCAGGGTACAACAGGATACGTATTTATGGCTTCTGCTGTGTGAGGTGGAGACTGGGAGTGCCAGCCAGCTCTAGCCCCTAGGTCGTCCGGTGGTCATGGAATGGAACAGAGAGCAGTGACCTGGGGAAAGGCACATTTTCCGGGGAGAGCCAGCCGTGTGTTGGACACCCCTGACCTCTCCCACAGACCCCATTTGTCTCCATTTCACAGATGTGGATACAAAAGCCCGGAGAAGTCAGGCTATTTGCGCGTGGTCTCCCTGATAGTAAGTGGCGGGGACGGGATTTGAACCCTGGCATGCTTGTCCACCAACAGGCCCAGGATTGTAAATGGTGGCAGCAGTGTTTAGAACCAGATGGGGTCTTCTCGGGCCCCCGAGGTGTCCGCTGTGCCTTGTGCGCCCAGCATCGATTTGCTGGGGACCCGTGGAGACCAGGCGCTCACCTTGTGTGGGGCTCACGGACCAGAGAGCTTTAACAGAAGTCACACTGCTCACCACGCAGAGCCCTTTGCCCGTCAGGCTATGTCCCACAGTGTCTGTTCCCTTTAATCGATGTGATTGCAGACGCTGCATAAGTGCTTTCTAGGAAAATAGCGAAACAGCCTGAGAAGTGATTTCCTGTTTTCCTCTTACCTTGACTGCTTCGATTTCTTCTTTCACAATGGCCGGAGATTGGCCAACTGAAGCATCTTTGTTAGAAAATCTTTCAGCCTTTGCTTTGGGAGCACATTTGGGGAACAGGGTCCTTCCTGAAGCCTGGAGTGTGGGCATGCCCACTCAGCCTGGCACTCCCCGGGTGGGGGGGAGGGTGGTGGTATGAATGCCAGACTCCCTCATCTCCCTGCAGGGGGAGGTGTTTCTGGATGCACTGGTCTTCCTCTTAGCCTGTATTTGGAGGGGAAAGTTGGCTTTTATAGGCTTCCTCTTCAGCCTTTCCCCTGGGCTTTCTCAGCCAGGTTAACAGGCCAAAAGGGTCAAAATTGAGGCCTAGCTGATGTTTCCAGTTCTCGGCCACAGCAAGCGAGGACTTTTGAGTTCCTCCAGGTGGGATCCGTATGCGAAAAGACGTCTTAGTGGTAGGAAAAGGGTGATGGATCATTTGCTGCTTCGCTGGTGATTAGCCTACACTAACGGTTCCTAGTCTTCCATCCAGAAGGTGGCAGGTGGGAAAGCTCGCTCTCGGGCACTTGGCGTTTTCCAGGGGTCCCTGTGAAACCTGGGGACCTGCAGCCCCTCCGAGCTGGGCCAGGCTCAGGTGGTCACAAGGGTGCGTTCAGGCCCGTCTCACAAGCCCATCTGTGTTCACTGTCATATACTCAGGCACAGGGGGCCCTTTGTGGGGCCGAGCTGCTGTCACGAAGTCAAGAATGTCTCCGCTGGAGTCGTCCCTCGCAGCGGAGACCGCTGTTTGCAACTCCCTGATAGTTGGGGCCGGTGGCTGTGAATTCTGCCATCTGCGGAACTGAGAGCTGTACATCCGTTGACAGAAACCACAGCATTTAGGGGAATACCCTTTGTCTTTAATTTCCACATTGATGTGGTAAGCTCTTTCCGTATGTGCTGGCTGTGCATTATCCGACCAGTGTCAGTTATGGAGACGGGGACACGTACATTTGCATCCGAAGCCAGTCTGGTCTTGCAGATGTGCCGAAAGGCTCATAGGACAAGGGAGACTCCTTTCTCTAGAAGGTCCCTGTTCAGAGCCCCGTCGCATTCATCCCTAGCCAGGCTGAATCAGGCCTTGTGGCGGGGCCGCCAAGTGGCAGCTTTCCCTGCCAGGAGGAGCCCTTTCTCGGGGTGTGGGATGGGATATAGGTCTTCTTTATGTGCCCCCCATTTCCGTGTGGTAGTGAATGAAGGGTGCCGAATGTGCTGTGTTCGTTATAAACAGAGGGTTCTGTGAAGCGAGCTTCTGAGATTATTGGGAAGGCGGCTGGGAACAGGCAGCCCGGGTGGCCAGGGATCTGTGTGGGAACCACAGGCAGCTGAGAAGAGGCCTCCAGAACCGTTCCCCGAATCTGTGCGGCTTCTCTAGTCTCCAGCAAATCTGGGTGGTGACTCCTTTGCTTCTGGAGTACAAGAAAGCTCAGATAGACCTAAGCACTGTTACCGGCATAGGGGAGGCTTGGGCACAGACCCGGCAACAACAAAAAATGTACTTTTGTCTTGGTACGTGGTTAACGAATCCGATTATTAAGGGGGACTCGACATTTTCTTACCATCTAGCTGTATTTTTAAAACAAATACTTTGGAAAAGGTAAATGTGCTATAACTAGGCTGGGATTCAGCTTGACCAACTGACCGACCTTCCTTCCTTCCTCTTCTTTTTCTTTCTTTCTTTTCTTTTCTTTCTTCCTTCCTTCCTTTCTTTTTTCTCTTTTTCTTTCTCTTTCTTTTCCTTCCTTCCTTCGGTCTTTGTCTTGTTCATGTAGCTTAGAGTAGATGTGAGGCAATTGGTTGCTGGCTTTTTTTTTTTTTCCTAGTTCTTTGAGATGACAGTAAATCATAGCAAATACACTGTGCTTCATGACACAGGACTGTTGCAAATGAACTCTTAACAGCTGTGTGTTTGTCAAAAACATTGTGTGACAAAGCATTGCCTTTTAGTCTCTCCTGCCCTGCCCCGCCCTCGGCCCCTTGCAGCTTTGCCTGGTTCTCCTGTTACCCTAACTGTGTCTAGTCCTCTTAACCATGTTTTGTTCACGGTAGCCAGAGCCTAGCCAACTAGAAATCTCATCTTTCAGGAATCATTCCTGACCTTATTTACTTTCTCCCAAAGAGGCAATCCTAAGAAGCCAAGTTCAGATTGGAGTTTCAGGCGGGAACAGCATTTGGGTTGGTGAGGCTTGATGGTTGGGTTTGCTGAAATGGACAAAATGAAAGAAGGAAGAAAACTGATACACAATTAGAGCATTTTCGAACAACTACCCATTCACCATGAAATTGAATTCTCCATCTGTCTGTCCGTCCATCCATCTGTGCATGCTTCCAGGTGTCTATCCAGTGGGTATTGCCATCCATTCTGCCAAACTTTGAGGATTGATGTAATGGTGAGAAGATAGGCGTGGACCCTCCTCAAGGAGCGTACCTTCTGGCATGATCTACCAAACTGCAGGATAGGGGGGAGTGCTATGGCGGGGTGGGGTTGCTGACCCAGCCCCAGCGAGGAGGGCAGTCAAGCAGGACCAGGGCAGGGGAGCTGAGCTCTGAGAACCGAGGAGTTGGCTGGCTGAGCTGAGGGAATGGCTTTGCAGGGAGGCCCAGAGGGAGGACGGAGTGGGGAACCATCGAAGGCAGTGGGGCCTGGCTTTGAGAATCTCAGAAAGCTGTGGACCCTCTCCTGGGGTGGAGGCAGAGGTGGCCCCATGCTCCCAAAGTTTTATGTCTGGTTTCTGGCGACACCCACACTCCCTGATGCGCAGAACCTCCCGATGGCCTTGTAAGTGCCCACGTTTTCCGTCCGGGGAGGCCCAGCCGTGCGTAAGTGTGAACGCGTAGAGAAGCCTTTCCTGGAGTTTTGTTTTATCAGCCAGGAGCCCGCATCCCATCCTGTCGGTAAAACTGTCTTTCCAGAAGCTGCTTACAAGTGTTGGTACTAGCTAACTGCTGACAGCAAGAAAAAAAAAGTTTTTCCTAAGTCAATGCACAGTTTTACGTAGAAAACAAAGATTTTCGGGGTTGCTGCAGAACCATTTGGGCTTCGCTTTCCATGATCTTTACCACCATGCGATACAAAGTGAGGTTCTGAAATGCTGGCGGGTGTCTCGAGTGAAGTTCTTGGTCCACAGGTGCCCTGTGCCTTTGTGAGTGACGCTCTTTGATCCAGCTCTTCAGGAGCAATACTTTTGATTTTGTAAAAAAATACACATATATATTAGTTTCTCTCTTTGAAGCAGTACCGCTCTGAAGCGAACACGGAGGTTCTAATCCTCGTGAGGCCGGGCCTATGGCCTTGCCCCTGAAGGCCTCTTGCCTTGAGCGTGGCCGGCCACATGGCTTACGTCCCTGAGAATCCGAGTTTGGCGTTACTGATTTTAACCTGTTCGCAGGCCTCTCCTGTACGGCGCCCACGTTGTCGGGCTTTGCAGGTGTTGAGATGGGGACGAGGTGTGGTCTGACCGGGTAACCATGAGCGTGAGCCTGTCCTGTGCATGCGGTGACTCTGCCTTTCCCCCCGCAGCCACTTCCCCGAGGGTGTCCTCCGAGCTGGAACAGGCCCGGCCGCAGACGAGCGGAGAGGAAGAGCTGCAGCTTCAGTTGGCACTTGCCATGAGCCGAGAGGTAGCTGAGCAGGTTGGTGCCAGGCAGGTGTGATTGCTCGCTGGGGGCTGGGGACGGGGGGGAGGGCGGGGGGGGGGAGCGTGGGTCACAGCGGGGATGGTGACACTGGCCTCAGTGTTTCCGATGTGTTTCCCGAGATGGGACTTGGCGTTGCCACAACAGTGTTCTTGGCCCCCCCTGCCCCGGGTCAGGGAGGGGGCCCTACGCAGTTCCATTTAGGGAAGCTTTTTGTGGGCCAGTGGATGAACTGGTCAGAGTGCCCCCCAGAAACACTTCTGTTGACAACAGCCGCTTGTCATGGTCCCTTCGAACGAGCCTGGGTGTCCACAGCCCCCTCCGTGCAAGGCGTGTGGGCTCAGCCCCGGGGGAAGACAGTTTGGTAAGATGGCTCAGGTGCATCTGAATGCTGAAAAACAAGGCTAGGAGGGAAAGCTGCAGGTAATAAGAGCCCTTACTATGTTTTGGTGACGGAAGTGTGTGTAGTTTTAACTTGTTTTCAGTTCCTGTTTTTCTCTACTAATCACACATTACTTTAACATGGACAAGGAGGGAAAGGTGTGTTGGAAATGACCTTTCAAAGCTGTGTCCCTTTGGCCCCGGCCATCAGGTCTGTCCCTGCTGACCTTGGGTTAGGGAGGGTAGACGGAGTCAGGTAGCGCGAGGCGCTAGAAGTGATGTGCAGAGACAGAGATTAGGGGTGGTTCAACAGAAGTGCAGAGGCGGCTGTCCTGGCATGATTGGTGTCGCTGTAACTGGAGACCTCCTAAAGCTCGACCGCGGTGGACAGCTTCAGTTACAGCCCCCCTGTTCCCAGTAGGAGAACCACAGCGATTAGATCCGTCCCTGTGGGTGCCTGGCTCTGTCACGGACAGCCCGGGGAGAAGGGGCAGGAATGCAGGGACAGATGGACAGTCGGAGCCCGTTTCCGCTCATAACTCATCTCTGTGATTCATCATATTTATAATAAAATACAAGGAACTTATTTCTATTTTGTGATGCTGTAAAAGCTAGGACAGCCCAGTCTCCTGCATGTAGTAACTTTGCCTTAAATAAATATGAATTAGATACAGGTGACCCTTGAACAACATGAGTTTTGGGCCGTGCGGCTCCACGTAAGTGTGGATTCTTGTCAATAAATAAGGTGCTGTAAATCCATTGCCCCTTTCTTAATTTATTAGTAACATTTTCTTCTCTCTAGCTTATTTTATTATAAGAACACAGCATAATACACAGAATATGCCTTAAGCGATTTACTTAGGTTCCAGTCAACAGTTGGCTCTTAGTAGTTAAATTTTTGAGGAGTCAAATTTATATGTGGATTTGGGGGGGGTTGGTGCCCTTAACGCGCGTGTTGATGGAGGGTCAACTGTATAGTGAATCATTTCTGTTTGAAATCCTCGAAATAAACGTGCAGTGATAGGTGATTTTCACCCTCTTCCTGATTCCTTTCTGGGCTCTCAGGCTTTTGTATTTTACAAGGAGACGTGTTGCTTCTATAATTAGAATTACAAAGCCATTTTCATTGTAAGATAAAAGCATTGTAGAATACGTGTTCCCCTTCCCCGACTTGGCCGTGCCTGTGCCTCCCCCCGCCCCCCGGTGGGACCCCAAAACCAGGGAACCCACACAAGGCAGCAGGGAGGGGCAGATGCGAGCCCTCTGGGCTACACTCGCAGGATAGAAGAGTAACTATTTTACGAGTTGTTCTCCCATCTTCCTTTGCGATAATGTGTACTCTGATTTGCCCGTCCTGTTCCTGGCGCGTTGCTTTGTTCTGCACAATGATGTCATTACAGTCCCATTGTCCTCTTCAGGAAGAACGCCTCAGGCGGGGTGACGACCTCAGATTACAGATGGCCCTAGAAGAAAGCCGAAGAGACACGGTTAAGGTTCCAAAACAGAAGGAGGTAAGCGCCTCACCGGGAAGGTCAGTGTTAGAGCCCGTCCCACCATGGTTGCCGAGCGTCCAAGCCTAACCCGCAGAGCACGGCGCCTTCTCCGCCTTCTCCTGTACTCCTTTGTGATGAGCACGAGTGAGGGGAGGACCTGATTGAAAACACCCCCACCTGGTGCCCTTACTCCCGAGACCAGCCTGAGAAAAGATGGGCACGGGTGAGGGGCCTCCGTGGACCAGGGCCTCAGTTTCCTCCCCTGTAAACGAGCACAGTGGTAGCCATGGGGTCAGGTGACTGTTACATGAGCCAAGTGTCCCGTGCTTTGGGACAGATTCCTGGCACGGGCTAAGGCTCAGTGCTGGGCTTCACTGCTATCATCAGCCTTACCCTGCACCAAGCTGCCCGCGTGGGGCCCTAGATGACCAGGACATGGTTCTGCTCCCAGCAAGCTCCTCCAGTCACAAGATAGGCCCCCCTCCCCCACAGGGCCCGGGGTTCCGGTGGTCTCCCATGTCACGGTGCCTCGGGATCCCTGACTGCAGCTCTGGTGGCCGTGGGAGTGGGAGGGCAGGGCAGGGCAGGCCCCGGGAGAGGGGGCCCTGGATGATGGCTGGCAGCTGGGGGGGACCGAGGTGGGTGGGTGGGGACAGCATTCTGGAGGGACGCTGCAGCCCGGGGAAAGCCTGCGTTATCCTGGAAAGCCGTGGGGGCTGTTTGCAAGTGGGTGGGGCATTGGGCCCAAAGCACACAGCTCCGTGTGGGTGGAGCCTGGGCTGGAGTGGGAAGTGGTTAGTGGGGTGGTGGGCTGGGTGGGGCCGAAGATGGGAGGAGATGGGGCAGCTCAGTTTCCTCCCGGCCCCGTCCAGAGGGCTTCTTGTCCCAGGAGGCGGGGACGGTATATACGGTATATACGGCTAACAGCTAACTCGTGGGTATTTGCTGTAACTGTAGCAAAGTAAAACCTGTCCCCTTCTCTTTGTCTCAAAAGCATGGCTCCCACCCACAGCAGACCACTCTGTTGGATTTAATGGACGCCCTCCCCAGCTCAGGCCCTGCTGCCCAGAAAGCAGAGCCCTGGGGCCGGTCAGCCTCAGCTAACCAGACAAACCCTTGGGGCGGGCCGGCGGCCGCAGCCAGCACTTCAGACCCCTGGCCACCGTTCGGTAAATACCTGCCTCATTTGTCTCCCGTGCCTGCCTGCTGGATAGGGCCGAGCTGCCTGCTCTCTCTCACCTGGTGGAGGTGGGAGTGGGGCAGGTCTTTGGTGGTGGTTGCCCAGGATTCCCCAGTCCCCGGATGTAACGTCTGGTTGGGTCCTCCTGAGGACTGTGGTACAGTGCTTTCCTGTTTTGAATGGTTTTCTGCTTTGGTAGAGGGAAAGCTGACTTCCTCTCTGCTTCCCACACGCATTAGAAATGCCTTGTCCCTCCTCTGGGACATATGTCTGGTCTCTTGGCCTCAGAATTGCACCCAGCACCCCAGGTTAAGAAACCGTAATACACAGCATGAAACCTCTTAATCAAGTTGCTGTAATTAGGCGTAGCCGGAGATTAGGATATACGTACTATGATTGCTGATGAAAGGATGCATTTACTGTAATTCTTCTTATTTGTTACTTAAAGCAACAGTAAGTCCATTTACTGGGTTAGTGGATATTTTAAAGTTCTGTTTAATGCCAAACGTAAGAATCTGTGGGAGGAAATTTGCAACATGAGTGTGGGTAGAAATCTTGGGCATAGGGGTTTCCTGATCGCTGGACACAGGGCTTGGCCTGCGGGCTTGGTGATGGCTTCCTGCTGCTCGGGAGGCTCCCTCTGGGTGCTCTGAGCCCTGCCAGCCAGGGCTGATCTGTCTGGGAACTTGCAGTTGTATATTTTATGGCAGCTTGCCTGTATCTCTTTGGGGTCTCTGTTTCCCCAACCTGGAACCATCTTTTGTATTCAGCTCGGTTCCCTGGATGTTTGCTGAAGTGTACCAAATGCCAGGCTCTGTCCTGCTATCCAGGGACCCAGACACAAACAGGTAATGGTCCTGCCTTCAAGGTCCTGGGCAGATGTGGGCAAGATGGGGATACCAGCGTCCTGGGACGGGGCTTAGTTCAGGAGGCTGGTGGGCATGAGGCAGGCGTCTTGGAGCAATCTGCAAGGAAGAGCAGGAGGTGACCAGGCCAAGAAGAGGCAAGGGTGTTCCCAGCAGAAGGCTGGCCTTGTGAGAGCCTGGGGGCACGCAGTGGTTTGGTGGGTGCAGAGACAGGCCATGGGGAGCAGGGACGTGGGGTCAGGGCCCTGCCCACTCAGGGCTTGGCAGCCGTGTCCAGAAGGCCGTGTCAGCCCCAGATGTCCTTTGGAGATGCAGTTGGCGTCGGGGACCTGGGCAGATCCCCAAACTCCGTTTGGCAGGCACCCTCTGGGCCTTGGGGCAAACTGCAGGCCAAATGGCCTACAGGTCTCGCTCACTGAAAGCCAGAGTCCCATGGCAGCCAGGAGCTTGGCGGTTCACGTGGTCCATGGCCTGTGTACTATGGCCCCAGGGAGCTTGTGGGCTAAAGTCTTGCTGAGCATACATGGGGATAGTGAAGGCGGTTCTGGAAATGCCCACCTGGGCGCCTTCCAGACCGTGGCTTTTGACTTTTGTGTTAAGTCTGAAAAATAGTTGCTCTGTAATGTGATGACCACCTTGAGTTTGTGGGTAGGATGTTCTTCAGGAAAGACTCTCAATCCCGTTCAAAGTTGTGTAATGGGTCACGATGCAGACAGGACATTTTTCTAGTGGCCAGGAAAGCAAGCAGTCACCCTAGAGCCAGGTGAGTTTAAGATTATGCTGTCAGTGGCTGATGGGAGGTGGTTGGGGTAGGGCCTGGGGGGAGGTGGGAGGGAGACAGACTTTCACTGTCTCCCTTTTTTTAACTGTTTGACTTAACTTTACTAGGGGTGTGCGTTACCTGGTCAGGAGAGACCAGATTTATGAGTTTTCAGTGAACCAGGTTACTCCTCCCTTCCTTTGGCTGGTAGACAGTGCTGTGCCCTGGAGCTGGTCTTGGTGGAGCCAGACTTTAACCTCAGGGGGTGCTGGGGAGTCTCCTGGTGGGTGAAGCGGGGCCACCTCCAGCTGTTGGGGTTCTCACACACCGGCACGCAGCGGAAAGCAGGAGCCAGCCGGAGACAGGGACAGAGCCAAGGAGAGGTAGCTGGAGCCCAGTGACAGCTAACCATCGCACCCCACGCGACGGCAGACATGTTCAGTAGTTCGTAGCCATTCACGGTGTCGTGCACCCCTCACTGTTAATCCCAGGACGTTTCCGTCACCCTGGGAAGAAACCCCGTTCCCACTGAGCAGTCACTCCTTGTTACCGCTCCCTCCAACCCCTGGCACCCACCGGTCTACGACACCTTGTCTCTGGATCTGCCTGTATCTGGCTGTTTCAGATACGTGATGAAGTCAGACATGATGTGGTCTTTGTTCCTTTCACTTAGCTTAACGTTTTTAAAGTTCATCCATGTAGTAGCGTGTGTCCCTACCTTCCCTTTTTTGGCTGAATAATATTCCATTTTATAGACAGACCACATTGTGTTTAACCATTTAGCAGTTGATGGACATTTGGGTTGTTTTCACTTTTTGGCTACTATGAATCCAATTTTTTTTTTTTTAAAGATTTTATTTATTTATTTATTTGACCGAGGGAGACACAGCGAGAGAGGGAACACAAGCAGGGGGAGTGGGAGAGGGAGAAGCAGGCTTCGCACGGAGCAGGGAGCCCAATGCGGGGCTCGATTCCAGGACCCTGGGATCATGACCTGAGCCGAAGGCAGATGCTTAACGACTGAGCCACCCAGGCACCCCTCCAATTTTTTTTTTTTTAAGACTTTATTTGAAAGTGAGAGAGGGAACACATGCAGGGGGAGTGGGAGAGGGAGAAGCAGGCTCCCCGCCGAGCAGGGAGCCCGATGCGGGGCTGGATCCCAGGACCCTGCGATCATGACTGAGCTGAAGGGGGACGCTTAACTACTGAGCCACCCAGCTGCCCCTGAATCCAGTTTTTTAAAGAGAAGATTGAAACCTAAATTTCTGAAATCTATTTTTAAATGTTGACAGTGAATTTTAAAAAATTGGGAACATGGTTGGGGCTGATGGAATCTACAGGTCGCCAGCGTGGCGCGTGGCTCGTGGCCCGCTAGTTTGCCATCTCTTACCTCTTGCCCAACCCAGGGCCCTCTCCTTGGTTCTGACACACTTGGCATTTTATCCAGTGACTTGGGGAGAAAACGGGACACCAAAGCCCAGAGAGGCTGCCCATTCCTCTGGGGCCACACAGCAAGTTAGGGGCAGGTTCAGTGCTTATGGTGCCTAATCCTGGAATCGTCATGCCATCTTGGACTGCTGCAGAAACCCTCTGTGGCCGTGCATGTCCTGGAAAAGTCACCTCAGAGTCTAGCATTGAGAGGTAACCAGTGCCAACATGTTAGCTTCTTTGCTTCCTGTATTTTCTGGGCACTTGTTTGTACACAGTTGAGGTCATACTGTGTATACAGTTTTGTAAGTAGATAGAGGTGTTTCCGTTTGAACTACGTGATGATGAGCATTAGGGGCCCCAGTGGGATGGTGCTGGCCTAGAGCACTGTCACCCAGCCGCCCGTGGCCGTCCCCGGAGGTGGTGGCACAGGTCTAGCGCTCCGGCTCTCCGCAGCTCTGCAGGAGATGGCCTCACAGCAGCTCCTGGGTGCGCGGGAGCCTGGTCACAGCGCCTTCCCTTCCGTCTTCGGAGCCCGCCCTGGAGCAAGACTTCCCGACTAGTCTCTAGGAAAACCTGCTCGGGTGTGTTTTCTGGGCCACCCCATTGCCCGGAAACACACGTTCATCGGTCTGAAAGATGAGAGTCTCCGCCCAAGCCCTGGTAGCTGCGCCCTCTGGATGAAAGGAACACTGTTTTGAAGACCGCCGTTTGTAGCCAGCCCTGCCATTTCCAGTTCTTTCCAAGCGGCACTGGGGGCCTTGGGAGGAAGTGCCGAGGGCTGAGAGGGGGGCAGTCGAGCCCCCCAGGTCAGCGGGGCACTTCCTCCTCTGTTCCAGAAGCACAAAGCGGCCACCTGGTAAGAGAGGGGCCCACAGCCTGGGGGTTCAGAAGGCCTTGGCTGGTGCGCGCCCGCTCACTGCCCGGGCCGGGACAGGGGCCGGCTTCCGCCCCGGTGGCAGCAGGTGGTGCTGCTGGTTTTTTGGTGACCCCCACCACTCAGTTCTCTGACCCCACCATGTGACGGCCCCCCTGTGCACATGAATATTCATATGTGAGGCTTCGGGGGAGCCAGGCTGGCGGGTGAGGGGCTCCAGGACACGTGCTCCCTATGAATGGGCCCACAGAGGAGGAGGCCGGAAGCTGCTTGATCTTTCTGCCCTGGGTTCCATCCTCCTTTGCTCTCATTCACTCCCGCTTACAACAAGCATTTATTTATTGGGTCTGTGGCGTGGCCCGGGCCCTGTGGAGGCCGTGGAGGACAGAGCACAGAGGGGCCTTGCAGCAAAGCTACTGTCCATTCATGGGGGAGGAAAGTGGAGCGCTGGGCCCTGCGGCCTGGCTGTCAGCAGGCGTTCACTGCGGGGGGGTCTGCCAGGTCTGCCCCCACTGCAGCCCGCTTTCCCGCAGGCCAGCTTAGGTGGGTGGTCAGCACCCGTGGGAAAGCCCACGTTACCTGTCTCCCCCAGGTAGGTTTGAGGAGAGCGGGGTGCCATGGCGTGTAGCCTCCCCTGACTTGTGGCCCCCTGTGGAGCAAAAAGTCAGCACGGTGGCCTGAACGTGCGTAGGTCCCCAGCCACCACTCGACGCTCACCGAGGCCGAGCTGCTTATCCACAGCCGTCTGGAAGACTGGCCAGGGTTTGAACCAGGGGCATTTTTCATCCTACATCCAGAACCCTCTGAGCTGGGACCGTGCTTTGTCCGTAAGCGTGGCGCCACACAGGGGCGGGGGTGCTTTCTGGGCCCTTTCAGGCTTTAGGGTTCTTGGCCGGGCTGTGGGTTTTGTTGTTCCGGCGTATTCCAGAAGGGAGGCGGGGCCTGTGGGAAGTAACGGGAAGGGTCAGAAGAGGCTCCCGGACAATGTTGGGGCATGGTCGCGCAGCAGCCGGGTGCTCTGGGTCGAAGCCCGGGATGATGGTGGCTCGGCGTGGCGCCAGCCCCAGACACAGCAGGACAATGACCACGCACGCCGTATATACGGCCTGGTGTTCGTGCAGGAAGAGCGCTTCCCGAACGATGGCAGGACTTTGTTTTGACTCTTACTCTTCCATGTGTATCAGTTTGGGGGAAACCTAGTGTGTTTAGACCCTCGTCGTCTGAGAGAGGGTCTGGATGCGGGAGCAAGCCCTGCTTTTGTTTTTTTTGTTTTTTTTTTTTAAGATTTTATTTATTTTTTAGAGAGCGAGCGAGAGAGAAACAGCATGAGAGGGGAGAGGGTCAGAGGGAGAAGCAGGCTCCCTGCTGAGCCGGGAGCCCGATGTGGGACTCGATCCCAGGACCCTGGGATCATGACCTGAGCCGAAGGCAGACGCCTAACCATCTGAGCCACCCAGGCGCCCAAGCCCTGCTTTTGCACACGGCACGGCAGGTGTGCGGTGCTGAGGGGCTGGCTGGGTTCCCGCGCCCGCCTGATCCTTACTTTTTACCTTGTGTCCTGTGGGCCACCTACAAACTCCTGTGTGCTCTTGAACACGTGGTTCAGATGTCGTGCTTGGGAAGACACAGTCCCGCTGTCCACGGGACTGTCTCACCCGATCCCGTGGTCACCGGCTGCCCGGGACCCCCATGCTGATTGCAGTAGATACTTTTTTTTTTTTTTAAGATTTTATTTATTTGACAGAGAGAAACACAGCCGGAGAGGGAACACAAGCAGGGGGAGTGGCAGAGGGAGAAGCAGGCTTCCCGCCGAACAGGGAGCCCGATGCGGGGCTCGATCCCAGGACCCCGGGATCATGACCTGAGCTGAAAGCAGACGCTTAATGACTGAGCTGCCCAGGTGCCCCTTATTTTATTTTATTTATTTATTTATATATATATATATATGACAGAGAGAGACACAGCGAGAGAGGGAACACAAGCAGGGGGAGTGGGAGAGGGAGAAGCAGGTTTCCCGCCGAGCAGGGAGCCCGATGCGGGGCTCGATCCCAGGACTCTGGGATCCTGACCTGAGCCGAAGGCTGACGCTTAATGACTGAGCCACCCAGGCGCCCCTTATTTTATTTTATTTTATTTTATTTTATTTATTTATTTTTATATGACAGAGAGAGACACAGCGAGAGAGGGAACACAAGCAGGGGGAGTGGGAGAGGGAGAAGCAGGTTTCCCGCTGAGCAGGGAGCCCGATGCAGGGCTCGATCCCAGGACCCTGGGATCCTGACCTGAGCTGAAGGCTGATGCTTAACGACTGAGCCACCCAGGTGCCCCCGCAGTAGATACATTCTTGTTTCTCTCTCAGAGGCAGGACTTTTGGGTTTGCTGAATGCTGGCCAGGTGCCCATGTGTCCGAGCTGGCCCTCCGATGGTGGCCCCCACTTCTGAAAAGACTTGGCCAGGCCCCGGAGTGCTGCAGGAGCTCAGTCGCTCTCACACATCCCGGCTGCCCATTCTAGGCACTTGGGGAGCTTCTAAGAATCCAGATGCCCAGGCCCTCCCAGCGTCTGTGTGTGTGAAGGGAGGAGACGGTGTATTTTTCTAATATCCCTGCAGCGATTCCTCAGGACAGCCACAGTTGAAAACCACTTCTCTGGTGGCCTCTGAATGGCATGGTGAGTGAAGCAGTGACAAACCTAAGGTGTTGGAAAACTGTGCAGCATCAGAGATTAGGGGCGGCTCTTATCTGTGTAGGTTTCTAACGCTTGAATTGGACTTTTACCCAGAATCGTCCAGAAGTGGTCACTGAACTCCAGTGTTCAGAGATGCCTCACTGGAGGGAGTTGAGCATAGAAAGTGCAAAGTCCCTTCCAGCCCTGGGGTTCGGGGCTTCCCTTCAGCCCCCACTTAGCTGTTGAGCATCTTTCGTGTGTGAGGCTCAGTTCTGAGCTCAGGGAGCAGGAGCAGTGTGGGCCAAGCAGAGCCGCCCCTGTTCTGTGAATGTTCGCTCTGGCTGGGGAGACAGATTCTCACGTGAGCAAGAGCGGGGGAGAGTGCCTTGTGAGGGACTCGGGGGCTGGTGGGTGGCCGTGGGATGAGGTAACGTGCAGGCTGCAGGGTGGGGATCGTGCCCTCTCAACAAACACCCCCCCCCTCCACACCCACAGCCACCTGGGGAGGCAGTCTGTTCAGGAAACTACCCTGCAGACAGCTTCAGTAGAGATGGGGAGCTCTGTCTTCAGGCCAGCTTCACCCGTGGCTCAGAGATTATCACCAGGACCCCACCCGCTGGGCCCTTTTGCCCTCTCCCCTCTGGCCTCAGTAGCCTTTCTACCATCAGGGATTTGGGTGTGGGGTTTGGTAGTTGGCGGACTTGGCAGGTTGACATTAGCTGGTGGAAACCCACCCTCGTTGCCAGAGCAAAGTCAGTTCCACTCGGCCTGGGACTGGGAGTAAGCGAGGGGGTAAATCTCCCAAGGACAGTCGGGGTGTCTTTCAGGAGAAGCAGGAAGGTGACCTGGGCATCCCCTGACGGGGGCGAGAACAGGGAAGGACAGTCGCTCTCCCACGGTGCCCCGGTGGTCAGGGCTGCACGGGAATGCGCTGAGACCCCCAGCCCATGTCCTCCTGGTGCAGGTGTGAGCAAGGGGGATGTCGACCAGGGAGTAGGCGTCGCCTAACGTGGGCTCCTTCAGTTCCCATGGTTGCTGGCAAGTAAGGGGAGGCTGCGGAATGTGTGTTAACACCCCTGTGCTCACAGGGAGCCAGGAACAGCCTGGCCCAGGTCTTCCTGTGGACCCAATCCCAGGTCTTCTCCACTGCATCCCAGCAGCTCTGAGCACATGACCCGTCTCTTCTCCTTACAGTCCTGCTCTCTCCCGAACGTGGTTTCCACCACATTGTTCGCTCTAGCCTTGACGCAGAACCGAGGCCCCATGAGGCACTTCATGTTGGGGCATAGCAAGGGCCTGTCCCCACTGTGTGATTCCAAGCCGGGACCAGTGTCCTGCTAGGCCCCTTGTCATGTCCGGCAGAGGTGGGCCTGAGGAGAGCGGTTGCCGTCATGGGGACGTGGCTCTGTGTGCGATTCTGAGAAGACCGGGATGGAAAGGTCAGAGCAGCTTCTGGAGGGAGGCGGGTGTTTCTGGAGGCCTCTGGAGGGTTGTGGGTTTGAGGCGGCTGCAGCAGAAGTCCCTAGTCCACACAGCAGTTGACAGGCTTACGTGTCCCCGGGATGGTGGGAGTGCACGCTACACGGCAGAATCGGCCTTGGCCCGTGTCCAGCTCTGAGCGTTACTGCGGGTGCGGTGACAGGTCTGGGAAGTAGCCGAGGTAGCCCCGTCCTCCCCTTCCCTGTGCCCCTCCCACTCGCCGTCAGCCAGACGTGAAAAGACAGTCAAGGTGGCGGCTGATGGGGCTCGACAGGCCCACTCTAAAGTCACTCAGCATCTCAGGACCAGAAGAGATAAAGCCAGCACAGTGGTAGAACTCCTAGCAGAAGTTCATGTTTCTGAAAGTCAAGGGCTGTCCTACCCGCATGTCCATCCCTGTGCACGGCTACTCGGGCTGCTAAGAGGGGCATGCCTGGGAATGGCGCCCAGGGCCGTGGGTCCTCCTGGGGACCTGGGAGCATCCCCTGGTCTTCTCTGAGACTGGCAGTCACTGCCCTTCCTGCAGCCCTCTCTGAGCAGTGGCTCAGCCAGATTGTCCCAGTTGCTACCCTCCCACTTCCCTCCTACGCTCCCCTGCGCCCCACTGCAGGTCACAGCCCTGGGAGACACTGAGGCAAATGAGTGCTCTGAAAGAAAGCTGAGCGGTTCCAGGAGTTAGTGAAGGCAAGAAGAATGGGAAAATGGAGGGACGTGGAGGCCCAGAGGCCTCAGGCGGTGGACATGCCCTTTGGTACGTCTGGGGAGCTTTGGGGGGGTCGGTGTCAGCTGGGGAAGCGCAGAGGCAGATTGAGGACATCTAACACACATTCTCTTTGGAGTTTCAGAAGAGTTTAGATTTGAAAAGAGTGATTGAGGGTTTTTAGGTTCACGGCAAGGAGCCACTTCTCAGATCCAGGAAGCCTAGTGAATCGTAAGCAGGATATAATAAAAGAACTTCCCACCTGGGTGCATTGGCAGAAGACTGCAGAGCCCCATAGGAGAACATACTAGACCCACGGGGGGCAGACGGTCCATGGAAAAGGGGCGGCAGGCACGTTGGGAGCTGACGTCTCAGCATGGATGGAAGGTGCCAGAGGCCCATGGGGTAAGGTCTTCCGGGGGTTGGAAGAAAAACAGTCCGCCTTGATTTCCTTTCCTAGTGAAATCCTCTTTCTTCCAAGAACGATGGTAAAATGCATTTTATATCTTGAAACATCAACAAAACAACCTGGATCCTCCAGAATTCTATATTCCTTGAAGGTATTCCTTAAGAAGGAAGGTAAAACGCGACATTTCCAGGTAACAGAACGTTCCCAGCTTCTAATTGAGGCTTGGGGGTTCTGGGTATTCTGGCTCCAGCCAGGAGCCGGCCAGGAACCATGCAGGGTCACCTCAGTAAGCAGGAGATGCTCATAGTGCCTGGTCTCCTAAGAAATGACCGGGGTTTCGGGAATTCTGTGCCAGGAACGGGGGTGTGGAGACCAATATGTATACTTCTTATCATTTCACCAACAGTAGTGAGAATGTAACAGAATTTGAGCAGCACGGCTCATGAGGTCGTGGATTTGTTGTTCTCAGTGACCCGAGCACACACGTTCCAAATACTGACAAAAACTTGATCGTGTGCTGGACATAAAGTCTAGCAGCCTCAACGCGTTTCTGGAAATTGGGAGCACCCAGAACACATTTTCTGACCACAATATCCTCAACAACAAAAAGAAAACTAGAAAAACTCGGTACACTTGACACTTGGAAAACCCTCCTGAAATCTTGAGTCAAAGAAGAAATTATAAGGCGAACCAGAAACGTTGAGAACCAAAAATAATGAGGTAAATAGTCTTATTTCAGAATTTGTGGGGCATCTGAAACAGCAGTGTGAGGGGAAGTGACAGCATTGCCACCCAAATAAAGTGGAAGAAATGAAATACGGATAGGAACAGAAATTCATGCATTAGAACACAGACGCATGATAATATCCACAAAGACAGATGTTAGTAATTAAAAAGTAATAAAACAGACCAATTCCCCGGCAAGATTAATTTTAAAAAATAAGGGGGGCGGGCTGGGTGGCTCAGTCGGTTAAGCATCCGACTCTTGATCTCAGCTCAGGTCTCCATCTAAGGGTAGTGAGGTAAAGCCCCACGTTGGGCGTGGAGCCTGCTTAAAATAGAATAAAATAAAAAATAAAGAGGAAAGGCACAGACACTATGAGAAATGAAACACAGTAACATAACTGCCAAGATTTCTGGTGGAGTAAGAGGCTGTTTGATGAACTCTGCGCATACAAATCTGAAAACTTAAAGTAGATAAATTTAAAAAGAAAACTTAGCAGAGCTAACCAGAGAACAATAGAAAATCCCAAAATAGGGATAGTGCTATAATCATTAAAGGCATTGAGTCAGGACTTAAAAATCCTCCCCACCCCACAATCCACCCAGAGGGCTTTGCCGGCAAATTCTAACACCACTCAAGAAAACAATTCCACCTTTATACAGACTCCTTCAGAGGGTAGGAAAATGGGGAGTGTCCCTCCTGGTTTTATGAGACTAGCATAAGCTTAACACCAAAACCAGGCAGGACGTACAGTGTGAGAACAGACCTGCCAGGCCACCCCCACTTAGGAGTACAGACGCAAAAAGCAAAGAAACAGTTGCAAATCCAAAATGAAAAATATACAAATGGTATCGTACATCATGAGAAACTTTGTTCGCAAGGAGCAGGTCCTTAGAAGACCTATTCATGTACCATATTACAGACCGAAAGAAAAAAATCATGCTATCATCTTAATAGAGACAGAAACCCGTTCCAGCTGTTCATTGCAAGAGTCTTAGCAAACTTGGAGTGATGAGGAGCTTCCATGACCTGATAAAGGGCTTCTAGAAGGAAGAAAGCCTGAAAGTGGTAAATGCTAATGTTTTCATGTAAAATGTTGAAAACAGATCCTGAAGAGCGAGACAGAGACACTGACTATGCACAGTTGTTCTTTACGTTGGGACTGGTGGTCCCACCCAGCACAGTGAGACAGGAAAAAGAAAGAAAAAGTATAAGGACTGGGACAAATTAGGCCATCATCATTTGCAAGTGTTATGATCACGTACTTAGACTATCCAAAAACTTCTCGAGTAACTCTCTTATAATTAAGACGTATTAGAATTCTAAGAATAAATAATTAGCGTGAATTTTAATTATTAGACTTGAGAGTTTAATAAGATTGTGGGCTGCAAGAATCAGTGTATAAAATTAAATGTTTTCTGCATACAATAAACGAATAACAATGAAATTTTAGATATATACCAGTCCCGGGATGCTGGGTGGCTTATTTGGTTAAGTGTCTGCCTTCACCTCAGGTCATGATCCCAGGGTCCTGGGATGGAGCCCTGCATCCAGCTCCCTGCTCAGGGGGGAGTCTGCTTCTCCCTTTGCTGCTCCCCCTGCTTGGGCTTTCTCTCTCTGTCAAAGAAATAAAATCTTAAAACACACACACACACACACATACACATCAGTCCCTAGAAATAGATTTTACAGTTGTATGAATGAATCCCTTAGGGAAATAAAGGATAAAATAAAGATTTTCACTGAAATCTTTCACTTAAATCTTCACTTAAATTTCCTCTGATTTCTTTTTCTTTCACTTAAATTTTCACTGAAATCTTTCACTTGAAATCACTCACTTAAAGAAGGACTTGAGTGGAGAGATGTCCTGTGATTTTGGTTTTTTGGAAGACTCGCTGTTACAGTGATAACTTACTTCAAATTGATCTGAGATTTGGTGCAATTCTGATCAAAATACCAGCCAAGTTTTTTTTAATTATTATTTTTAAAGATTTTACTTATTTACCTGACAGCACAAGCAGGGGGAGCGGCAGGCAGAGGGAGAGGGAGAAGCAGGATCCCCACTGCGCATGGACCCTCATGTGGAGCTCCATCCCAGGACCCTGAGATCATGACCTGAGCTAAAAGCAGACACTTAACCGACCAATTTTTAAAAAAAAAAAAAATTTTTTTTTTTTTTAACTTGGCAAGATGATTTTAAAATGATTATGGAAGAGCAAGGGCTTGGAAATAGCCACGATACTCCCAAGGAACAAGACCAAGGTATCAGGTACCAGATAGCAGTTCTTCTTGGTTCTGATATCTGTGAGGATAATCCAGAAAGCACAGCGATGGAAACAAAGGGGTCAGTGGATCAGAACGGAGAGCCCAGGAATGAATCTGTGAAGCTGTGGCTTCTGGTGGAGGCGGCAGCGTGTGCAGGTCAGTGGGGAGAGAGTGGCGCCAGTGTGACTTGCTGGGTAGGAAAGGATGAGATCGAATCTGTATTTTATGCCATATGCAAAAATCAATTGCTAATGGAGCAAATATGTGACCACACAAGGCAAACTGTAAATCTGTTAGATTTGCTAAAGAGGAAGACGGTTGAGGTGTCGGGAAGGCTTTCCTGAATGTCAGGAAAAGCACAAATTAGAAGGGAAAATACTGATAGGTTGCACCCTGTTCAATTTAAGAACGTCTCTGCTCATCCAAAGCTACTTAAGGAGAGTGAAAAGAAAAGCCGCAAATTGGGAGGTAATTTCTTTGCTTTTGTAACCTAAGTAAAACAGTATTCACAGTGTGGTAAGAAACTCTCAAATCAAGAAGAGAAAGATAAACACCCACAGGAAGGCAGAGAAAGCCTGGGATGGGCACACGATAGGGGAGGAATCACGGAAGACCCGTAAGCAAATGACAAGAGGCACAGCCTCATTAAGGAACAACGAAATGCAAGTCAAAACAGCCAGGATGGGGCACCTGGGTGGCTCAGTCGTTAGACGTCTGCCTTCGGCTCAGGTCATGATCCCAGGGTCCCGGGATCGAGCCCCGCATCGAGCTCCCTGCTCAGCAGGAAGCCTGCTTCTCCCTCTCCCACTCTGCCTGCTTGTGTTCCCTCTCTTGCTGTGTCTCTCTGTCAAATAAATAATCTTAAAAAAAAAACAACAACAACAGCCAGGTGACCTTGCACGCCCACCAGATTGGCACACGTGGAAAAGTGAGCAGGAAGCATTAGTGCGGTGAGGGGGCAGTTGCTGGAGCCGGACTTGCGTGCACGCAGCATACGTAAGCACAACCGCGCGGAGACCACCCTGGAGTCACTCGGCGGACGGGGCAGGGAGCCCCGACCCGAGGTCCTCACGGGTACGAGCGCACCCGGACAGGAGAAGAAAGAGCAGCACCACAAAGGCAGAGCCAAGCCAGTGCCTTCGGCAGACTGATCAGCTGTGGTTCCTCCCCAGCTGGAGTGGAAGGTTCTAGGGCGGTTAAAGGGAACAGGTTTCAGCTGCACATCAACGCAGGTGAACTCTCCCAAATATGGAGTGAACAAAGCCGGTCACAAAGAACGTGTACAGTGTTTCCGTTTGTATACAGTGAAGAAAGTAGGCACAGCTGATCGATAGGGTGTCTAAAGGTACCTCTACAGGGTAGGACCCGAGGAAAGATCAAGGGAAGGGCGAACACAAAAGTCACGAAGATCAGGGTGACGGGTGCCATGGAGGGGGAGGCACTTTTGCTCCCGGAAAGGCAGCTGTGGCTTTTAAACATCGGCTGTGACCGTCCTCAAAGAAAGGCAAGGCATGGTTCGCTTGTGTACGCACTTAGCCCGAGTAACACCCGCGTCTACATGTGACAGATGAAAGGTCCACACAACGGGAGCGAAAGCTGGGGTGCCTTCCGTTAGGTGCGCTCAGCTGTTCTCTGTTTTACCCTTCTAAAAAGCCAGTTGGGACCCCCTAAATTGATTTGTCACTCACTCTTTGAAAACATGGGCATTTGTCGATGATTCCTCTTCACGTTGTCCTCCTCTGTTCTGTTCGCCCTCTGTCAAAAGCAGAAACCACTCAAAGCAGGTGGGGACAGGGTGCGTCCGGGGCCTGCGCCCGAGCAGCGGATGCCTGGGCAGGGCTCGCTCTGCGGAGGAGGCCGGTGGACTCTGGGGAGGAGGGCTTGAAGAGGCCATGTGTGGCAGGCACTTGGGACAGTTCTCGGCTGTGTGCCGTCTGGTACCCTCCCAGCAGGCCCTGCGCACCCCCCAGGGTGGGAACCCCAAAGGCTGTAGGCCCCAGCGTTCAGCTCAGTCCAGCTTCGCTGGCCTGGGACAGCACCCTTAGGGTGGCGGCCTGTCCTGACATGGGGCACACCCGGGTGTGGCTCACGTGGCCCAGTGCCCTTTCCTTTCTCACCCCAGCTTTCCAGAACTTTCTGAGGACGTAGCTGAGCCTACCCTGCCTTCCTATAGGTGCCAAGCCAGCTGCCTCCGTGGACCCATGGGGCGTGCCCACTGGCACTGGCACATACGCCGGGCCCAAGGGCTCAGACCCCTGGGTGGCCCCGCAGCAGCCTGCCCCCAGTGCCGGGAAAACAGCGGATGCTTGGGCCGCAGCCTCAGCCGCCAAGCCCGTCTCGTCCTCTGGTGAGACATCGCTCTGCCCAGGCCCTGAGAGCCCCTTTGGCTGCACTGCTGTCCCCTCTCCTGGCTCCTCGGCATGGGACCTGTGGGTTTGCCTGCACTTGCACCCTTGTCACCTGCAGCCTTTGTCCCCAGTCGTCCCATCCCCCCCTCCGTGCCACAAGCCCACCGTGCATGGTGAGATCACAGGCCTTCTGGGCCCCTGCACCTCCGTCCAGAGGGAGCTTCCCAAGGGGGCCTGGGCAGGCTACGCTCTAGGCACTCCTTCCAGTAGCTTCCTACAGGCGCTATCCAGGTCTCTAAACCCGGCTCAGAAGTACCCCCCCACACCCTGCATTAGCCCCTCCTTCAGTTTGGGGTGGGGCTGGTGGCAGGCTAATGCCCCCACGCGAGGTTCCAGGAGGCCAGGATCCTTGACCCGGCCCCCTGCTAGACCATTGGGTGACCCCGAGCTGCCGTCTGGCTCTCAGTTCTCCCCCAGGAGCAGGGGTGGAGATCTGTCCCTTGCCTTCGGCCAGCACCCCCCAAGGTGTAGACCGGGAAGCAGAATTGGGGAAGTCGTGATGCACCCGCAGTCACCAGCCTCTTGTGTTCACCCAGGGGCCTTTGATCTCTTCAGTAATTTGAATGGTACAATTAAAGATGACTTTTCTGAATTTGACAACCTCCGGACTTCAAAAAAAACAGGTATGTGAAGGTGGTCGTGGTTTCCATAACGTTCTGTGCATTTGACCAGTCCAGTTATGGCAGAAATAATCAGCTTTCAAAACCTCTCAACTTCATGCGTTTTCTTTGTGTTTTGATCTTGGGAGCCTGTAAGTGGCTAGTTGCAGGAATTAACACATCAGCAGTGAAAAGTCATGGGGTTGAGATTTTCTTTCACCCTCTCCTGGTATTGGGCGCATGCTTCCTGTCTCGTTCACCTCTGTGTCTTGGCCCTGCCCCCAGGCCCTTCGTGGTTGCCGGCACAAGCCCCCTGCCCTGGCCTCCCCAGCCCAGCCGCCCCATCTGAACCACTGCTTCCATATGCCTTCCTCCTCCCAACTTCCCACTCCCCACGGTGCCCCTTTTCCAGACAGTCCCAGCCCTGGGCCTGGACAGGGCGTCTCTGCCCCCACTTGATCACCCCAGCCTGTGGCTCCCTCCCAGCTCCTGTCAGAGCCCCGGCCCAGTGCCCCCAAGATGGCAGGGCTTCAGGGTGCGGTACAGAGAGACCGGGCCGGGGCGGGGGTGGGGGTGGAGGCCAGAGGCTGGGGACGGAGCCAGGCTGCCACACCCCCCAGCCACATAGAGCAGCTTCTCTCCTTTCTCTTTCCTCTCTCTGCTTCTCCCTGTGCCCGCCCCCCATCTCCATCTGCCCCTCACCCCCTCCTTCTCACCTCCTCCCACCACTTCCCCCAGTGGCAGCCACAGGCCCGGCTGGCCCCCCTGTCTAAGGTACAAGCAGCCTGGCACACCTGACCACCCCTCGGCCCCATCTCAGCTCAGGGGACCAGAGGCAACTTAGAACGCGCTGCTTCTTGGGGTCTTTCTTTCTCTGCGTTAAAGAAACAAAATTCCGTGCGTTTCCCCTGCAGGCCAAAATGCCACCTAACAGTCCCTGCCCACCCGTGTGCGCCTCAGCGAGAAGGCGGTATGGCCTTGTTAACAGCCCTTCTGTACACTTACAAATTATTTACCCCCAATTCTAGAGCTGTTTCCATTGTAGAAAATTTGGAAAAGTTTATGGAAGAAAACGGAACTCCTCTGTAATCCTCCCTACTCCAGCCGCTATGTTTCTTTCCAGCATTTTTTCTGAGCTCTGTTTACAGGGGGTTTTTTTGTTCAGCTCATACTGTCAGAAAGCATCGAATCCTGCACCCTGCCACCCCCCGCCCCCGTTAGAATAACGGATTGAAAGCATTTTCTCGTGATGTTAAAAATTCTTTAGAAAATATCCATACCTATGGAATACCTTGTATCGCTCAGCAATCACGGATTTGAACTTTGCTCTTGGGGAGCGTGCTTTCGGTGGATTGCAGGTTTTGCCGAAGTAAATAACGCTGTGGTGAACATCCTTGTGCTTGAGTCCCCGTTGCCATCTCGCATTATTTCCTGAGACTGGATTCCTAGAAATGGGATTACCGAGTGGAGAGTATGACCATTTTTAAGAACCTTTAACCCCCCTGCCACGCTGGCTGAATTTTTAAAAACAATTTTTCTTCTCTATCAAGAAATTCATGTTCATTGTAGAAAATTGACAGTGAAAACACACGAGAAACATGCACTGCCCACGGCTAGCCCGCGGCCCCAAATATCATCTTAATGTTTCTGGAGGATCGTGCCGTACGCTTTGTTTTCCAGCTTCTTCTCCGTGACGTGACACGGTCCTCTTGTCGGGAGGCCTCCTGTCCCCGCATTCTAGGTTTGGTTACGCGACCGGGGGTTCTGTAAGCTGCCCCGTGGCGGACTGTCCCTGGCTGGGTCTGTTGGAAGCACCACTGCAGCGAACATCCCCGTCTTCTGCGTGGCCACGCAGGTGTCCCCCGGAATGTCTGTGTCTCGCTCGGGTCGCCCCCCCCCCTCACCGGGCCCCTGTGTGTCCTTGTCTTGTAGCTGAGGCCGTGGCCTCGCCACCGTCCCAAAACAACGGAACTACAAGCCCCGACCCCTTTGAGTGCCAGCCCCTGACCGCCGCCTCAAGCAAGCCCAGCAGCGCCCGGAAAACACCCGAGTCCTTCCTGGGCCCCAACGCGGCCCTGGTCAACCTGGACTCGCTGGTGACCAGGCCAGCCCCGCCGGCCCAGTCTCTCAACCCTTTCTTGGCACCAGGTATGCTCCCTGTGCTTGTCTGCCCTTGCTGACTGGCTTTGGGGCCGGCCTCAGGCCCTGACCTCTCCTCCGGCCTCTTGGGGCTCTTCCTGCCTTACACAGGAGGCATGCCCGGAATGCCTGGGCCTCTCCAGGGCCTGGGGAGAGGGGGGGCGTGAAAGCTGACGTGTGGTTAGGGGGATGGGTGGAAAACAGCTCCTCTCAGCTGTCAGTGGAGACCATTGAACAGAAGCTGCCCCGGCCCTGGTGCCCTTGGCCGGGGAGACCCTCCGGCAGGCACCACTTCTCGGTCAGCTGGGGAAGGGCAGTGGTGGGGTGAGGAAGAGCCGGGGTTTGCTGCCCAACATTTCCCTTTGGGGGGGGGCCATTTTCCAGGGGCCCACAGAGCCTCACTTTAGCCATTCGAGATGCCAGATCCTGTCTTTCCAGGGCTGGGAACTCGCGCTCCCATCCCCCGTATCCATTCTCCCTGATGCCAGGCTCTGTCTAAAGGCCTGTTCTTCACCCTCAAAGGCTCTGTGTGGGCTGCAGGATAAGCCCCCCAGCCCTTGCTTTAGAGTCCGGGGCCGCTGGGGCCGTGTGCTTAGACCCTCGGGGGCGCTGAGCTCCTCACCCCTGCACGCTGTGCTCCCCCTGCCCGGAGTGCCCTCTCTCCTCTTTTCCAGTGGGAGATCGGTCATCCTCAGCACCCAGCCCAGACAACTCTCTCCCCCTGGGGAGTGTCCCCCTCCCAGATTGTCCAGCAAGGCCTTGGGCTCCCCAAGGGCCGGGATGTGTCACATTCAGGGCGTTCAGACTGAGACCCTCCCTAAGACAACAGAATCTGCAGCCCAGGGCCATAGCCTCTCAGAGGACCCTGCAGAGAAGGACCCCAGGACGTAGAAGAGCTGAGGGTGGGGTCCTTAGGGCAGAAGTGGGACATGGAGTGCCTGGGTCCTACCCACCCCCATGGTCCTGAGATGGGCGAGGACGGGGTTGCTCCTCGCTCCCTGGGTGGAGCTGGATCCGAACCCAGTGTCTCAGCCAGGCTGGCTTTCCTGTCCAGCACCCCGCCATCCCACCCCGGTTGGGGGGGCGGCTCCTGGTACCTCTGAGTTGGCTCAGCTCTGGCAGGGCTGATCCGCAGGGGTACGAGAGGGGCTGGTGCGGGGCTGCCCGGCTGTGCCCTCAGCAGGGCCTTCCTCCTTCCCCCTGCCCCCCGCCCCGGGTGGGATGGAGTGCGGGCAACGTCTCCTGGTGGTGACTGGGGGCGCCCCGCAGCGGGCAGCCTTTGTGCTGCCAGCTCGCGGGTGTTTTGGCAGAGCATCAGCACATGTTTTTGCTAAAAGCTCGGGAAAAAGGCTTGATGCTGTGTGATAAATTCTGGAAACGCTAGATAAGACAGAGCTGCATCCGCTTCTTGACTGCAGGGCTTCTCAGAGCCTTTATTACGCCAGCCCTTGGGTCCCGGGGTCCAGGGTGGAGACAGGCAGTCAAGCCTCGCGCTGAAGTCCCCAGCTCCCCCTTTGCGCCCCTCTTTCCCGGGCACCTGTGGTCCCGAGCTTGGCAAACCGAATAGGGGAGCGGCACCCGGTGTTTCCTGCTGAGGGAGTCCTGGGGCGCCGGCTGCGAGTAGGCACAGTCCCGGCGCTGCCCGAGTCAGGCTGTGTGACTCCGGACTAGTCACTTGGCCCCGAGCGGCCTTCGTGTCCTCATCCAGAGGCCGGAGCTGCGGCCGGCGGATGCGCGGGGCGTGCGCTGGCTGGCGCCCGGGCCCTGCAGAGCAGCCGGCCCTGGGACGCACCCTGTCCCCAAAGGGGCAGACGCCAGAGCACACGTGCTGCTGGTCGCCACCGTCTCCCGCCCTTGGACTTGGGGACGGCTGTTGTTCTGACCCCACCACTGCCCCTCCTCTCCCCCAGGTGCAGCCGCCGCCTCGGCCCCTGTCAACCCCTTCCAGGTGAACCAGCCCCAGCCGCTGACGCTGAACCAGCTGCGGGGGAGCCCCGTCCTGGGGACCAGCACGTCCTTTGGGCCTAGCCCAGGTGTGGAGCCCATGGCTGTGGCCTCCATGACCTCCACGGCCCCACACCCGACCCTGGGGGCCAGCGGTTCCTCCCTGACGCCGCTGGGCCCCGCCTCGATGAACATGGTGGGCAGCGTGGGCATCCCCCCCTCGGCAGCTCAGGCGGCTGGCACAACCAACCCTTTCCTTCTCTAGTGCCCGGGCCTGGGACCCACCACAGAGCGAATGCCCAGAGCCTCTGTGCCTGAGGACGCCGAGCAGGGACTCTCGATTGTGGACTGGTGTCCAAGAGTGGGGGTGGGGGGTGGGGGGATGTTAGGGCTTCCCGGTCCCAGCTTCCTGATAAAAGGGTTGTCTTCCCAGCCCCGACCTTCAGACTCCAGCGGCGGCAGGCCTGCTAGACGTCAGACACAGCACGTGGGTCTCCGCGCCTTCCGAGGCTGCCCGCCCGCCTGTCCCCAGCCCACCGCCCGCTGCCCGCGGGAGGGGCCCGACCCGGCCTGGTGGCCTCCCCGCTTCCTCCCGAGCGCAGAGGTCCTGGTCCTGCAGATTGGCCAGCTCTCTGGCGCCTGGGATGAGGCGGGAGTCCTCAGCGTCGCCCTCGCCCTGAGCCTCAGCCTGAGGGCCTCTGGGACGCAGCCTGCCCCCCCCCCCACCGACCCCCAGCCCTAGCGACACCCCAGGCGGTCCCAGGTGTGGACAGAATGAAGCACCGACTTCACGAGACGCTGATCTTTTCGGGGAAGTGGTTGTGCATATTTTATTTTTCTTTGACTCGTGTGTGAGTTCAAAGTAACCACCACCACCGTGGAACAACTCTTGAATTAAATCCACTAGAGCAAGCTTTAAACTAATCTGAGCATAACCCTGCCACGTGGCTCTATGCTTATGTACGTTTGCACATGATTTGTTTAGTACAGTTTCATATTTGAGTTTGCAGAATTATCTAATAGTCTTTTTTTGGCTAATATTTTTATAACGTGGTTCTTATTTAACTGTCTAGTTTTGATAGAATTTACCAGGTCTGGCTGAATTAAGATATTGGCACGTGTCATGTGAGTGGTTTAAACCCTCTTATTTATGGTTTAACTCTAAGGAAATTTAAATAGGAAGAGACAAAAAAATGCCTTATAAAAAAAAAAACTAAAGCAAATTCTTTATAGGGAAAACTACGGGAATTTGATTACATAGAAAAGATGATGTTTATTTAAAAAAAAAAAAACCTGCAACAACAACAAAAACCCAGCCTCCAGTTGCCTCTTCCTTTCTTTTACTCCCTGTTTTGGTGACTTACCAAACGGATTGACCTGCAGCCTTTTGGGCTAGATCCAGAGAGAGGCTATTTTTCTTACTGCTGTACCAACAGCAAGTTAAAGAAAAAAAAAATCTAATGGATGAATGTGACTCACCGGTTTTTATCAGCCAATTCCCTTTTGTAACTGAAGGCATGCACCGATCAACAAGGACTTCCGCTTCCGGTGGAAATCTGAAACGGAAGAGGCATCTTGAAATTTGTGTGTCTGTGATCTCCTCTGTCTTAATCCGCACTCAGGGTAAGGATGGGGATGGCGTGGAGACGGCATCTGGGGGCTCCCCAGGGACGGCCTCCAGGCCAAGACGGGTGAGCGGCCAGGGCTGGCCCTGACCCACCCACCTGCTGACTCCAGACACACACTGCAGACTTCAAAATGATCATCTCTTGTTTTGGAGAGGCAGGAAAAATAGTCATTCTCACATGGATTTTTAACAAACAGGCCCTAATATTACCTCCCTCTCCCAACTTCCTCCTCTCCTCTTGCCCCACCCACCACTAGAAGAAAAGTATGAATTCACGTAAGGGAAAGACCAGAAAACAGGCAAATCTCCCCAGGGAAGGGAACCCCACCCCCCACCCCCCACCCCCCTATCCTGCGTCCGGTCAGTTCACCTTGCCTGGTGGGCGCTCCGGTCTTGCTTTCCACTGTGGACTTCTTCCCCCTCTCTGGCCCCCCCTCAACTCCAAGGGCAGCCGACCCCCTGGTGTTCCTCCACCCCATCCCCTCGCCCCGCTCCCGGGGGAAACTACCGTGAGCAGGGCACAGGCCTGGAGGGGAGCAGGCAGAGTCCGAACAGCCTTCTCCCGCCTCTCCCGTTGCCTAATTTTAAAAGCTCACCCGTGCTGCTCCCCAAGGCTGTCCCCCTGGAGGAGCCACCGCCGGAGCTCCTGACCGGCCATGCCTCCGCCAGAGCCGGAGACCTGGGGCTGGACTGTGGACTCCCGCCCGCTCTGGCCTCCTCCGACCTGGGCGAGGGTGAGACAGGCTGGGGCCCCGGCAGGTCGCTCCCCCGGGGAGGTGCTTTCACTCACATGGTGCGGGCCTGGACCCCTGCACAGGCCAGTAGACCAAACCTGACTACTGGGTCAGTGATTCTTTTATATAACAGTCACGAGCTCTTCCTGACTTGACTTTGAGGCCCCAACATTCTAGCCACTGGGCCGCCGAGGCCCCAGAAGACCCCCCGCACCCCCTTCCCGCTCCCCACCCCGCCGCCCCAGCCCAGGCCCGTCCCAGGCGCCTTGTCTCTGTCGCCTGCTGCACTGATCATGAAGCCACCGGCCACTGCCACCCCTGTAATGCTCCCTCCCGATGGGCACTGTGGTAGGGGGGTCGCCCAGCCGTTTCCTCAGTCCCAGGGGCCGGTGGCTGGTTTTGAACTTGTGTTGACTATTGATACTTATTTACTGTACAAATATAATTTATCATTTGTATCATGATGCGGTTTCTGGCTGTGTCCTTCCCTCACCCCCATCTGTATCCATCTCCCAGCGGAGATGGGCGGGCAGGAGCCGGTCCTCATGCCTGCCTGCGTGAGCCTCGGGGTGTCCGGGGAGGAGACTGGCCGGGAGGCAGCCCTCGGGGCACCGCGACAGGGGGTCGGCAAGGGCGTCGGTGGCTGGGTGCGCCTCCCCACCCAGGGACTTGGGATCCTGTGAGCAGAAGCGGCCCAGCGGCTGAAGGACAGAAACTCCTTTCCGGGCAGGGACGGAAGAGGTGTTCGGATGGCAGGAGGATGTATGGCAAAGGCCAGGACGGGGTGGAGAGGGAGGCCCGGGCGGGCGTGTGGCTTCCCTCTTGCCAGGACCCCAGCTCTAGCCTCTGCTCTGGGGCCGCCCTGGCCGCCTGGTAGCCACTCAGGGAGCAGGACTCAACAGGGGGCCTGGAGAGGGTTTGCCAGAGTCCGGAGCAGCGGGGACTGCCACTCCCCGGACCAGAGAGGGGTGCGTTTGTCAGGGTGACGAACTACTTGTCGGTCTTCTCACACAGTCCAGTACCTCCTTGGGCAGCTCTGCTTCCGTGGGCAGGTTGCCGTGGAAGGGAATGAGCGAGCGGAGGGAGATTGTGTGTGAGGTCTCGGAGGGCTGGGGGCCGGCGGGCGGGGGGCGGGGGGGCGGGAGTGGTTAGGGTCACATGAGGCTGGTCTCTGTCACAGCTGGCCTTCCGGTCACCAAATACAGATTTCGTTCTTCTACACGTAGAGCATATCCCTTCCCCCAAGGGAGGCATCCTAGGGTCCCTTACAGAATCACAGGAGATCCCGTGTGGGGTGGTTTTAGGCGACCGTGTTTGGGGGCAGTTTGTTACACAGCCGTAGATAACAGGGACACGCACACAGTTCTCCCTTGCCGTCTTAGCCCCATGCTTCCTGGTAGCCACTGTTGGGGCCATTTGGGGTAACGTAGGAGTGTGACCCCATAAATCTGATACTTAACCAGGCGGTTGAGTTCCTTGTCCCCGTGAGACGTTTTTACTAGGACTTGAGTGCTCGAAGCATTCTTCCTTCTTAGCTCTTCCCATTTGACTTCTGGACACAGTTTCCTTTTCCAGCCTTTTTTTTTTTTTAAAGATTTTTATTTATTTATTTGACAGAGAGAGACACAGTGAGAGAGGGAACACAAGCGGGGGGAGTGGGAGAGGGAGAAGCAGGAGAGAGAGAAGCAGGCTTCCCACAGAGCAGGGAGCCCGACGCGGGGCTCGATCCCAGGACCCTGGGATCATGACCTGAGCCGAAGGCAGACGCTTAACGACTGAGCCACCCAGGCACCCCTCCTTTTCCAGCCTTTCGATGCCCCCAACGTTTTGGGTTCTCTGTCATTTCCGTTTGCAAACAGGCCTTTTCTTTCCTGAGCTCACGGCTTTCCCGTGCCAGCTTTCCACGTGCAGTAGCCGACCCGCCCCACGCATCCTCGCAGCACCCCCGGCCTGCCCCCGGAGTTGGCCCACCAGGCACAGAACCCGCCTCCCGCGTTAGCACAAGCGCCTTACCTAGTTGTGGGCTCACGTCATGGAGCCCTCCTGCCGTCCAGCCTTTCTTCTGTGGTCTTCCTGCTTGTCACCCAACTGCCAAGCCAATACCACACAGACTTGGTTCTGGTTCGGGTGACAGTGGAAACCCGCTCGTGATTTCCAATTTCCGCATCAGACTAGAATGCTCTGCAAAAACCAGCCCCGGAACAATATAGGAGTTGCTCAGAAACTGCCCAGTGGGGATGTTCCTTGGCTCCTCCCTTGCCATGTTCTGTCCTCAAAATGTGGCCTCCAGGGTACCACGGGGAAGCATGGAAGGATCGACCAGGGGAGCTTTTAAGTGGGTCAGACCTTTACGTGCTGAACAGCCTTTCAGCCCACCTTTCTTTGGCCAGAGCTACTCGCAGGGACCCACCTGTTCACAAGAGGCCTGGGGAATGGAGCCTTCCGGGGAGCCCGCGGCGCCGTCCCCCTTGACTGGTCTTCATGTGGATGGTCCCAGGTCCCCACCCTGCTGCCCGCTTCCCAGGCAGGGTGCCCTCAGCCTCCCAAGTTTCTAGCCTTCTCCTGCCTTGACTGGGAGAGGCGCTGGGCAGCTTCCTGAGGCGACGGTCGCATTCTAGACCCTGACCGGGCATCGGGCACGCGCTGGTCAAAACTCAGTGCGTACGTAGCACGCTTGACACTTAACGCATTTCAGTCCGCACCCACGTTCCCTCGAGAGACACGAACGACACCTACAAACGAATCTGGAACTCCGGGCCCGGAGAGGCATATGCTGAAACGTACCGATCTCTGCGATTTATTTGGAAATGCACCCAAGCCAGGCCGGCTGGAAGGAGGGATGAGAACTCCCAAGTGTGGGAAGCTGGCAGGGGTGACATCGGGGCGGCTGGTGGCCGGCTGTTCATGGTGACCTTATTTCCACTTCGTAAGAAAGTGTTGATAAAACTGCACGATGGAACGGACGAGAAGGGGGCTGACCACTGTCAGAGGTGCGGGCAGACCGGGCCTGACGTGGTGGTGGAACAGAGGAAGCTCCTGGATCTCTCTCTCTTTTTTTTTTAAGATTTTATTTTTTTTTTAAGTAATCTCTATCCCCGCCCCCCAGCGTGGGGCTCGAACTCACAACCCCGAGGTGAAGAATCGCCCACTCCGCCGACTGAGCCAGCCAGGCGCCCGTCTTGGATCATCGCCATTTCCCCGTGAGCCCTTCAGCTGAGGGGGAGCGCTACTGGAGGTGCCAGGAGGGAAGACAGGTGAGGGGACAGGGACCACCAGGAGGGGACGGGGATGCCTGGGTGCGTATCTTGGAGGCAGTGCAGTCACTGGTAACGAGAAATAGGCGGTGGGATGGGTGACTGCTGAGGGGCAAGGCCAAGGTCATTGAAGGGGAGGAGGCGAGGAGGAGGCGTGGACGCTGGTGGTGTCCGGAATGGCCCTAGGGCAAGGCGGTCAGGTCCTCGGTGGACGTCGGTCATTGGTCTGCCGGCCCAGGACGGGGCCGTGGAAATGCTGGAAATGGGAGTGGGGTCCGGACGCAAACCTCGGCTCTGGGCCCACGGTCTGCGGGGGGGCCAGTGTGGGCTTCAGCACAGGACCGAGGTGGAGGGAACTTTCCATTCGGAGAAGAGGGTCAGGATCACAGGAATGTTGCTGACGCCAGGCCACGAGTCGCAGAGCACACGGGGGGCCGGGGGGGCCCTGAGCAGCACAGACTTCCGGGGCGCAGACAGCTAAGAGGAGGGGCAGAGCGGGGTCAGCGCAGGGGTGTCGTGGGGCAGGTTCCACGGACAGCCGGGGTGGGGCGGGGCGGGTGGCGAGGCCGGGCGCCCGGGGCTTTGTGGCTCCCCTTGAATCGGGCTGAGGGCGGTGCTGGGTGGAGAGCAGCCCGGGCGGGCTGCGTGTCCCATCCCCAGGCGGGGGGCAGGCCGCGGCGGGGACTACCCCAGCCGTGCCGTGGGGACCTGTGGGTTGAGGGTGCTGGGCTGCCGTGAGACCGGAGAGCTGGGGGCCTCTCCCTGCAGCTCCCGCCGATCCCATTCGCTCCTCCTCGCACTGAGCCCCGAAAGCCTCTTGGGTGTCCCTCCTGGGTTACGGAGGAGTGTCTGGAGGCGAAGGAAAGGCCACACAGCCGTGAGTGGGGCTGAACCGGACCTCACGTGCCAGGTGGCTGTCGTGGGGTGCCGCTCTGGGCAGCTTCCGTCCCCTAAGCAGTGTGGGGGGGCGGCAGGCGGCCCCAGTGACCTGCTCCCAGGGAGCCGGGGGCAGTGCCTAGGGGAGAGGAAGCAGCTCCAGGCCCGGGTTCAGTGAAAAGGCGATGCTTTATTATATAAAAATCTCCCCCCCACCCCTCCCAGCGCCCCGAGGCTGCATGTCAAGCAGATGGATCCGTGGCCAACTCTCTGGAAGGACAGCCCTGCATTCTCTGAGGGCCGCCTGGCCTCGCGGCGGCGTGGCCAGAGTCCGTGGCCGTGGCACGGGCCGGGCGGGGGCCTTCACGGGGGGAGGCCCTGCTGCGGGCTGGGCCCTGAGGCGCCCTGCGTGTCGGGAGGCCCAGTGTCGTAGCCCAGCTTCCTCATGTCCTTGGTCACCACGTTGAAGAGGAGAGTGACAAAGCCCTGCGAGCAGACCCGGGTCACTGGGAAGAGAAGGGCAGCGTCAGCCAGGCTGCTCTGGGAACGTCTCCGCCCCAGCAGTCTCTCCTGTAAAGTGGGAACGACTGGGAGGTACGGGGGCGGCACCAACCAGGCCCGGGGGGGAGCGGCGCTCGGGGGAGAGGCCTGGGGCTGCCCCCGCGGTCCGTCTGTGTGCCTGGCAGGTGCCTGGCTTCCACCGTGTTTGCTGGGGGGTCCGCCTAGTCCCCCCCGGGCTCCGGCCTGCCTGTGGGGGGTGGGGTTGCGGGGGTCAAGCTTTACCTTCCCGGCCTTCACCCTGAGCCACCACCTTGGGGTCTGTGTACTCGGGCCGCCGTCCCATGAACCAGCTGGGAAGACAGGAGAACCCTGGGTGAGAGGATCCTCGGCCTGGCTCTGCCTCAGAGCCGAGACGTGGGCGCTCTCCTGCCCTCAGAAACCGGCAGCCCTCCTCCAACCCCTGCCCCGGGGACCAGGCCCCGGGCAGAACCTCCCCACCGCCCCTCCCTCTGCCGGGGAGAGGGGCGGCTGGGTACCACGGGTGGCATCCACGGAGGCCTGGCAGGCTGCCCCCAGGCCCGGGGTGCTCTGCACGCCGAGCTTTCCCACCACGGTCACCCGTGGCTTTGAGGGAGATGTGGGGCTGGGGGCACAGTGGGAGCCCCAGTGGAAATCCCAGAAAGGGGACAGCAGCTGGGGGCGGGCAGTGCAACCCCCTCCATCCTTCCGGCATTCGGCATTGGCCTCCTTGGGGTGTGCAGAGGGGCCAGATCTGGGCTCTCCGCTTTCCTCTCAATAGTGTGGGATCCAGGACAAATCACTTCCCGTCTCTGAACCCCTGAATCCCAGTTCCTCTCAGCTGTACCTAGTGGTAGCCAGCTCACAGGCCTCGGGGTGAGGGCACTCTGTCAACTACCAGGTGAAACATTCGTCCGATTATGGTTCTCGCTCCGGGGTGCCCAACACGATCCTCTCACCCCACCGTCGCAGGGGTGCACCTGCCCCTCCCAGCAGCCCCGCTCTGTACCCCCCCCCCCCACCGAGGCTGAGAGCAGTGCGGTGGCGTGCCCCAGGCCCCAGCAGGGCGGTGCAGGGCGGTGCGGGCTGTGTGCAGGGGTGCTGTCCCAGGCCTCCGCTCCAGGCCCCGCGGCCTGAGCCAGGGCAGCTCCTTCCCCAGCAGCAGCCACGCCTCCCACACGCCCACCGGGGCCCCAGCAATCTGGGTGCACGTTCCCTGCCGGGTGGGCAGACACGGGCGTCGAGCCATCCAGGAGCGCCTCCAGCCTGAGCTTGGGGGGTCCTGCCGGGGGAGGCCGGTGATGCAGCTGTGGGCAGCAGGCGCCCCACGGGAAGGAGGCCCCTCGGTCTGTCTGCCGAGGTTCCCGCATCCCCAGAGCAGGCTCCGCCCTGCCTTCCGCCAAAGTGGCTGGCCTGGGAGGGCTGGCAGGCCTGCGCTCTGCTCCAGCACCCCAGCGCCCCGGCGCCGCCACCCTCCCCCCACCAGCAGGCCCTCCAGCTCCGCGCTGGAGTCCCCTGTTGGCTCAGGCCACCTTGACTCGGCCAGCCCCCCGCCCCCGGGTGCACTCTCTGGCGAGGGCATGGGTGCCACTGGGTGCCGCCCGGGGGTGGGATTCCGTCCCGGCTTTCGCCGGACAAAGCGGTGACTGCCCCCTGCTGTCTGTAGGCCGTGGGGACAGCTAGTAAGGAGGCTCACGGGCTCCCAGCCTCCTGGGAGAGGGGATAGGGGAGGAGAATTGGGAAGCTAGGGTTCCAGCCAGGGCTGGATGGCAGGCCACTGCCTCTCTGTGCCTCAGTTTCTCCATCCGAGGAGGGGGGCTCTCCACCTCGCAGGCAGGGGAAGCAGCCACAGAGCCTGGCACACCCCCACCTACGCGTACTCGCGCACTGCACTGCTCTCTCCTGAGGTCCACAAGGACGGGCCGTTCGGGGGAGGGGAGAGCGTCCAGGCAAGGGCTGAGGCCAGGGAGGACCCAGCGGGCTGGGGGAAGCGAGTCCGGGGGCACGCAGGCAGGGGGGAGGGCCTGAAGTCAGGGGGCAGGAGAACACAGGGTCTCGCAGCACCCTAGCTGAAGCTAATGCTTGATGGGTTTCTAAGGTTGCGTGTTTAGGAAAAGCATTTTTGTCGCGCTGTGAAGTCTAGGTGGGGGGCGCTGTCAGGAGCTGAATAACGGCCCCAGATACCAGGTCCTAGTCCCTGGACCTCGCAAATGTGACCGTATTTGGGAAAAGGATCTTTGCACATGTGACTAAAATAAGGATCTTAAACACGGGGGGGGGGGGTTGTCCTGGATTATCTGGGTGGGCCCTAAATGCCCCAAGTGTCCTTCTAAGAGAGGTGGAGGGAGAGGTGACACACACAGGGGAGGGGCGACACGTGAGGTCCACACACGTGACCACAGAGGCAGAGACTGGAGTGATGGGCCGTAAGCCAAGGAAGGCTGCAGGCACCAGAAGCTGGAAGAGGCCAGGAGCAGATTCTCCCCAAGAGCCTGGGCGGGGGGCAGGGGGGGCAGCCCTGCCAGCGCCTCGATCTCAGCCCACTGACGCTGACTTTGGCCTGGGAGATAATAAATTTCTGTCGTTGACGCCGTTGAGTTTGTGGTCACTGGTTACAGCAGCCCCGGGAACTAACAGGGCTGAGTGGAGGAGGGCAGGCCGGGTGGGCCGGGCGAGGGCTGGCCTCCACCGACGGGCTCTGGGAAGACTGGGATCCAGCGGCCTTCGCTCATCAGACCTTTCCCAGTGTCCCGACGACAAGCACACGCCTCGTCCGGGGGAGACCGCACCGGCCCCGAGCTGCTAGCCTCAGGCACCGGCAGAAACACCCAGAAACTTCTCCAGCACTGAGACCCTTTCCTCAGAGGGCTGTGGCCCTGAGACGCGAGCTTCCCTGGGAGCTGCGGGGTTTGAAGCGGTGTGGACGCCCCGGCCAGGACATCGGCGTGGGCTCAAAGCCCTTAACCTCCCTCTACCCGCTGATGGGCCGGCCCCCATTTTCCCAACAGTCCACGGCTGGGTGTGGTCCCCTCTAGCTGACGCTGGCCCAGGGCACCTTCCCATCGCGGTGGCCTCCCAGGGGGCCTTCGAGGGGCGGCGGGCTGCCAGATTCTCCCCTCCAGGCCTCAGAACTCAGTGAGGCTTCCTCGGCGCAGGCCCAATGCTGGCCCTCCGCCCCGCAGGGCTCCGGCCAAGGCTTACCCCAAAACTGGCCAGGCCTGCAGGGGACTGCTCGCCAGCTGCCCCCTGGGCACCCAGGTGGTCCTCCATCCCCCCTGCCCCCATCCCCACTGTGAACAGAGGGCCCATTCCCGGCTGACCCGGAGGGGAGCAGCGGCGGCTTGCAGCCGAGCTAAGCTGCCAGGAGCTTCTATCCCCAGCCTCGGGGCAGGCAGCCGGCCCTCTGAGCTTAGATGCGGACGTGGTAAGGGGCAAGAGGTTCCCTGCCTGGTGCCTCCCCCACATTCCCCTTGCTCCCCACCCACCAGCAACAGCCTGTCCTTGTTGGCTCCTCACACAGTAAGCCCATGGACCTTGCACTGTTTCCTACGCCTGGAATGTTCCCTCCCCAGATCGCCCACACTGGCCCTTACCTCCACTCTCGTTTCTGCTCAGACATCACCTCCTCCAAGAGGCCCCCACATGTGAGGCATTTCCAAACTGATAGAAATTGCCCGTCAGGATGATGATACTGTTCTGTTCGGCTCTTACTGCTGTATCCGCCTGTGTCCTACCTTTTTCATGCCCCGTTATGTCATGAGCCTTTCCCCATCTGACGAGAGCTTTTGCTCTGCTCTGATACGAAGACCACAGGGCGTGAAGGTGCGCGGCCTCGTGCAGCTGGAGCAGCGGCTGAAGGGAGCCCAGCGACCCTCCGACATCCCACAGCCCCCGCGTCCATGGGCCCCAAAGACAGAGCAGTTGGGAGACCCGATGAGGGAGGGACAGGGACACCCCTCCCTCCCTCCACTCTGACCACGTAGGTCAGAAGCCGGCGCTGGTGGGGACATGTAGAAAACTCACCTCGTAAACTTCTGCAGTTTAGACGTGGATTCGGGGACAAACATGGGGACGGTCCTTTTGTGCCTGAAACAAATGTTTTCCCGGACCGATGTGCTGACTGACAGAAAGGTGGGACTTTCCGAGCCCCCGGAGAGCAGGAGCACTCGGTCGGGCAACGCCAAGGCCAAGCCAAGGCCAGGCGGGCCGGCTGCCCGCCCCCACTGTGTGGTGCTGGGAGTGAGGTGCAGAAAACGGCCCACAGTCCCTGCGAGTCCTGTTTCTTGTCAAGGCTCAGGAGGATGCTGGGGTACAGCCATGACAGCTGGGGTCCCGGCTCCCGCTGGGCCCCTCCGAAGCCCTGCCCCCCAATGTCCGAATCCTCCACCATCTCCAAGGCCCAGTTTGGGTGCCCTTCCTCCAGGAAGGCCCTGACGATCCCCGGAACCTCATCCCCGCTGCAGCCCCCGGCCCCTAGTCCTGCCCTCCGAGCCCGGGGTCCTGCCCCTCCCCGCCCAGGCCCCCCCACCCCCAATCTTGCACTCTCTGTCTCAGCAACAATGCGCAGGGCATTTGGCTGTCCTTCCATCTTCTTCCACCTTCTCCAGGCAAACCCCTGTCCTCTGCACCCCAGAATACCCTGTCTATACCTGTCACTGTGCTTAACAAAAGACAACTGCGTCTCTCCATCTGTGTCTACTCCTCTGGGGGCTCCTGAGGAAAGCCCCACGTGGTCACATATGACACCAGCGGGAGCAGGGCACATGGGGGCATCAGTGAGCGCTCGGGGGGCGGGGGGCAGAAACAGGAGGGGACTGAGCTTCTGAATTGTAACCCCAAACTGCCTGTGAACTGTCTGTCGCTGGACCCAGCCCCTCATGGGGCCTCCAACACTCCCTGCACCCACCTGCTGTTTGGGTGGTAGCCTTGGCCTCACCCATGTGGGCCTCTTCCCAGATATGGGCTCTAGCCCCCCTCGCCCCCCGCCCCCAAGCCCAGCTGCCCAGGCCCGTGGGGACCCCAGGCGCACTGCTAGCCTAGGGGGGAAGTCCCAGGAAAAGCCCTGCGGGGGGTGCCCTGGTCCTAAGCCAGCATGGCCCTGCAAGGGATGGACTGTGGCCCGGGGAGCCGGTCACAGCCAGAACCCACCTGCCGGGTGAGAAAGGTACGTGCACCGCCCCGTAGCCTCGGACCACGTCGTTCCCGAACACGTCTGGTCCGTACACACTGAGCACGATCTGTGGCCCTTGGGAAGAACAAGACAAGGGGTCAGCTGGCGGGATAACGCAGGGGAAGGTGCAGGGCAAAGAAGCGGACATGGGACCCCCCCTTCTCCACTATGGGCTCCTGCCGACACAGAATCTGGGGAGGCGGGCAGGGACAGTGGTGGGGAGCATGATGTGCCACCTGCCGGCGAGGCCCCCTGCTCAGCCCGGATGCCTGGGGAGTCACAGGGCCGGGATGCCCCGCAGATCCTGTACCTTGACGATACAGGGAGGGCCCCTGAAGGCACTTCTCTCCTCTGCTCGAGGCACAGGGACCCAGGGGGAGTAAGTAAAGGGGCCGCTTCTCGGGAGCTTCCTTTCTGATACAGGTGGTCGGATTCAAGCGCATACTGCATGGGCTCACGGGCCACAGGGGCTTGCTTTGGGGCGCTGCGGGGGAGGTCAGAGGGAAAGCCCTTCCATGCACTTTCCTTTAAATGATCACCGATCCCACCTGTTCCCTGCAAACACGGAGGTACATCGTCCCCTGAAGGCGGGGAGGGGTGGGGGGGAGACGACAGGCTGACCTGCGGCCTGTAGGATGGGCCTCCGGCCATCAATCGCCTCACCTCCCAGCCTCTCGGGTCCCTCACCTCTAAGACATGGAGAGTAGCGCCCCATGCAGGGCAAGTGCTCGGTGAGTGTTAGGTATGGTTTGGGCCCTTCCCATCACTCCCCCTCCCCCAGAGGTAGGCCCTATTCTGACTTGATGAAAGCATATCTTCTAAGGCTTCCCCACCAAAGAATGCATCCCAAACATGGTACTTTGGTTTTACCCATTTTTTTTAATTTAAATTTTTATTTTTTTTAAAAGATTTATTTGACAGAGAGAGACACAGCGAGAGAGGGAACACAAGCAGGGGGAGTGGGAGAGGGAGAAGCAGGCTTCCTGCCGAGCAGAGAGCCTGATGCGGGGCTCGATCCCAGGACCCTGGGATCATGACCTGAGCTGAAGGCAGACGCTTTTCGACTGAGCCACCCAGGCGCCCCTACCCATTTTTTTTTTAAAGATTTACTTAATTTTGAGAGAGAGCAAGAGAGAGTGAGCGAGCGAGCAGGGGGAGGGGCAGAGGGAGAAGGAGAGAATCCCAAGCGGACTCCATGCTGAGCCGAAACTAAGAGTCAGACACTTAACCGACTGAGCCACCCCGATGCCCTGGTTTTACCCATTCTTTTTTTAAATTTATACAAATGGAATCATGTAGTCTGTGTATTGGTATTCAGCTGCTTTAATTCAATGTCACGTTTGTGAGATTTGTTCGAATTGTGTCATTAGGGGATCGTCGCTCGTTCTCAATGCTAGAGAACATTTTTTTTTTTTTTTTTTGTCAGAGAGAGAGCGAGAGGGCACAAGCAGGGGGAGCGGCAGGCAGAGGTAGAAGCAGACTCCCCGCTGAGCAGGGAGCCCGATGCGGGGCTCGTTCCCAGGACCCCGGGATCATGACCTGAGCTGAAGGCAGACGCTTAACCTACTGAGCCACCCAGGCGTCCCCCCCTCTTTTTTTTTTTTTTTAATTTATTAATGCTAGAGAACATTCTAGCTCTGAACCAACCATAAGGACGTGGTTCACTCCAGTGCCAATGGACATGTGCGTAGTCTCTCCTTGGGGGGCCGCCGGGTGGTGAGGCTATGGGCTCTCCGCCACTCTTGTTCAAGCTCTTGCCCACATGTGCACACGTCCCAGGAGGAGCCGCACAGGGTATGCGGACGCTCGGTCTGCAAAGGTAACGCGGAGCCGTCTTCCAAAGGGGTCGGATCACCCCACTCCCGCCAGTCACTGGAGTTCCCCTCACGCCACATCCTCACAATGCGGGGGGGTCCTCAGTCTCTCTGACTGGAGCTATTCTGGTGGCAGCTTCCCGTAGCCTGCCTTCGCGTCTGCCTTCACTGCAATCTTTCTCACTAAAATAAAGACCTTGCTCTGTTTCTCCATCACTCGGACGTCCTCCTTCATGAAGTACCTGCTCAGTCTCTCACCCGGATTTCTACGCGATGGGTCTTTTCCTTGCTGACATGCAGCGTGTATGTGTGTGAATTCCGTGGCCTGTCTTTTGAGCTGTGTTATATTTTGATATGATTGTAAAGAATTTCTTTTTAAAATATCATTTTTGAGGGGCGCCTGGGTGGCTCAGTTGTTAAGCATCTGCCTTTGGCTCAGGTCAATGATCCCAGGGTCCTGGGATCGAGCCCCGCATTGGGCTCCCTGCTCAGCGGGAAGCCTGCTTCTCCCTCTCCCATTCCCCCTGCTTGTAGTCCCTCTCTCGCTGTGTCTCTCTCGGTCAAATAAATAAATAAAATCTTAAAAAAATATATATATCATTTTTGAATCACTTTTTGTGCACAAGAGAATACATATTCTATTTATTTTTATACAAAAAGCCACTGGGTTTTGTCTATCTCCTATCTGGCATTCATGCCAATTTATTATTTCTAGTAACTTATCTGTAGGTTATTTTGCAAATTCTACATACATAATGTCACCTGTGAAACAATAGTTTTGGGGCGCCTGGGTGGCTCAGGTGGTTAAGCGTCTGCCTTCAGCTCAGGTCATGATCCCAGGGTCCTAGGACTCATCCCCACCTGGGCTGCCTACTCCCTGCTCGACATTGCGCCTGCTTCTCCCTCTCCCCCACTCGTGCTCTCTCTCTCTCGAATAAATAAAATCTTATTTTTTTTTTAAAGAAAAAGGACATATTCTTCCTAATTCTTATGCCTTTTGTTTGTGGTGGTGGCAACAAGGAAATCTTTCACCATTTCACTTAGACAAGGTGATGTCTGCTCTAAGTTTTCTGTAGACAGCCCTTATCAAATTAAGAAAGTTTCCTTCTAGGAGCGCCTGGGTGGCTCAGTCGGTTGGGGGTCCAACTCTTGATCTCAGCCTAGGTGTTGATCTCAGCTCAGGGGTCGTGAGTTCTGGCCCCGCGTCAGGCTCCACACAGGGCATGGGGCCTACTTAAAAAAAAAAAAAGGAAAGTTTCTTTCTATTCCTAGTTTGCTAAGTGTTTTATCATGAATGGATGTTGAATTTTATCATGGTTTCTACATTTATGGGGATGATCGTGACTTTCCTTCTTTTTAAAGCAATGAATCACGTTGGTTGATTTCAGATATTATATAAGCTTTGTATTTCTGGAATAAACCATACTTGTTCATGATGTATTATCCCTTTTACATCCTGCTAGATTTGGCTTATGAATATTTTGTTTGGGAGTTTTTGCAACCGTGTGCAAGGTCTGGAACGATCCAGAGCTGGGCCGCTCCCAGTTCCCCCTTCCTCCCAGGGTGCAGCAAGCACTTTGAGGTCTCCGTCCAGGTTGCAGGGATTTTCCTGATTCTTGCACCCCAAGCCCAGGGCAGCTGTCAAACCCTCGATCAGCCGCTCGATCACGTCTGGTGGAGTGAGCAAATACTCTCAGGGGCGGTGTGAGTGGGATCACATCTCTAGAGGTCTGTTTTCTCCTGGATCTTGGCCTGGCAAATCTCCAATACTTTGCTAGCTCTCTGATGCCTTCGAATAGTTGTGTTTTGTTTTCGCTTTTTAATACTGTATTTGCCTCTGCTAGCCTTCCTCAGCAGCAGGAAACTGGTCCATAATCTAGTGCCCTGGTCCAGGAAGCCTATGGAAGCATTCTTACTCGTGGATAATGACAGGGAGGACTGCCAGGCAGCCCCTGCTCCAGACCCCCCGCACCCAGCAAGCCGAGGCCCCAAGCCACATGCAGCAGAAAGGCCCAGACTATGAAATCAGATGGACCTGAAATCCAATCCATGCTCAGCTGCTAGATACAAAGCTGAAGGCAAATGATGTTACTTTTTGGCATCAGTTTCCTAATGTGAGAAGAGAAACGCAGAGCAATCTCTCCACCACATAGGATTAGGAAGCTAGGCCAAGCCCACCCGGGGCGAGTATTCACGGAGCCACCCAAGGCCACAGGCTGGGGCTCCACCTGATACACTCTGAGCTTCCTAAAGGTCAACTCTACCGCCTGTCCACGAGCTGGGAGGGTGGGTAGGGTGGCGGGGGAAAGTAGAGGGAAACGGCCAGGTGGGAAGAGAGCACAGGACGGGGCTGGCACAAGGGCCCAGGGGACGGGCAGAGAGGAGCTGGGAGCGGAGGGCCCCGGGGCGTCATCCCCTCCCCGTGTCCCTGGGGGCCCCTGCAGACTCACAGCCATACGGGTTGGTGCTCTTAAAGGTGACGTCGATGGGGAAGTTCCACACCAGTGCTCGCCGCACGTCCTGGCTCTTGGATGTGATCTGTGAGATGCCCTCCTCCAGACCCTGTGAGGACAGGGAACGAGACAGCTGGTGCCCGCGCTCCGAATGCCACGGCCCTCCCCTGATCTGGGCGCGCAGGCTGGGGGGCTGTTTTCCTCGCTACCTTCTGCCAACACACTAGCTTCGCACAACCGAACTCTGAGGGGCTGGAGCAGCTCCTAGGCCTCTCCAGGTCTCGTCTCATTAGAGCTGGCTGGCCTCAAGAGCCGGCCCGGGCACGGGTTCTCGTCCCCTCGCCCGAGGAGGCGGCTCCGCAGGTCGTTTCCCGCTTGTCCCTGATTCCCCCGGAACCTGCTGCATCCGGGCACGCGATCTTCTCTCCCAGGGAACAACGCTGACGATGTCGTCCTCCGCCCACCAACCCGTTCGTAGCTCCCCTGCCGAACAAAACTCCGGGAACAAGCTGACCGTACTCACGGGCTCCCATTGCTTCTCTGCTTTCCTTTCGAGAATGCACTTCGGTCTGACTATAGGCTCCCACTCTACCAAAGTGTTTTTGGCGAGTAGCACCAGTGACCCCGGCGTTGCTGGACCTGTGGACATTTCTCTGTCCTCAGTTTACCTGACTCAGCAGCAGCACTGGACACACTCCCCCTGCCTGGTTTCTGGGACACCATGTCTTGGGGTCTTTCCTCCTCACGGGGGGCTCCCAGTGTTGCCCTCCTCTTCATGTGGGAGCATCTCGGGGCTGCCCACGTGATCTGTGTGTGGCTGATTCCCAAACCCGCGTCCCCTGTCCCCAGCCTGGTCCTCACCTCTGACCTCCAGAGGACAGTGGCCCCGCCTCTGCTGGCGACCCTGCACCTCCACCCGGATATCTAGCAGGAACCTCAACCTCAACCCACGCCAGGCGGAGCTCTGGAAAGTTCTCCCAGATCTGCTCTACCCAGTCTTCTCATCGAATGGCAGCTCTGCTCCCAAGTGCCCGGGCTAAGAAGCCTGGTGTTATTCTTAACTCCTCTCTCTCCTGCCCCACATCTGTCCAAGAGGAAACCGCGTGGCCTCCACCTTCAAAATATACTGGAAATGCCAGCGCCTGCCGCCAGCCCCAGGGCCGCGCCTTGTCTCCGTGCTGTCTTCGTTCCTCTGTTCTGGTAACAGTCCGTGGTCCCTCTTCGGCCCCTGCTCCCCCATCTACTCTGGACACAGAAGCCAGAGGGAGCTATGAAAAATACAAGGTGGGTCACTGTCTCCGTTCCAGACCCTCTGAGGGTGTCCCATGTCACCCTGTGTGAGGCTGGGGTCCTTGCTCTGACTGACCGTGTCGTCCACCACCCCCCGCCCAGCTTCAGCCCCAGCCACGCTCCTACCAGCTCACGCTCTTCACTGGCCACACCGCCTCCCCCCTGCTCCTCAAGCACGCCTGGCACACTCCCGCCTCAGGGCCCGGGCACCTCTCCTCCTTCTGCCTGCAAAGCTCTTTCCACAGACTTCCACTCGGCTCTTTCCCTCACTTCCTTCAGCTCTTGACCCAAAGTTACCTTCTCAAGGAGGCCTTCCCTGGCCCCCTTACCTAGATTCCAGCTTCTCTCTATCCTCCACACCTCCCTTCCTGACTCTCCTTTCTCCTCGGCACTTTTTACTAGAACACACTGGAACATTAGTACTTATTGTCTGTCTCACCCCACAGGGATGTGCACTCCACGAAGACTGGGACTCTCGTCTGGCTGTCTGGTGGAGACAGATCGCTCTGAGGCAAGTCTTGCAAGGAGAGCTTCTATTCTGCCTTCTGATTCCCCAGAGTCTGCCCCACGGGCTAGGGGAGGGACAGAGGGCCCGGCTACTTCCAGGCTGCCCACGCACTCCTCTTTGCTGCCATGTGCAAGTTCCCGGGGCAGGGAGTGTGAGCGAGCGCGGCTTTGATCGGGGCTGCATTCCCCACTCCAGCTTTACCAGGAACAAAGTCATGCTTGGAACCCCCTGAACTCATGTCTACCTCTCCATGGGTTCTGTACTGGGAGGGGAAGGGGTATGGTGGACACCTTCAGAACCCCCATCAGTCATGGAGGCTGTGAGTAAGGGAGGCCCGAGAGCCCAGCTTACCGCCGTGGGGGCCCAGTCCTGGCCATACACAAAGCAGTACTTGCAGTAGAGATCATCATACTCTGGAAACTGTGGGAAGAAGCACACACAGCTTCTGTTCATGGGGACCCGTGGTGAGGCCAACGCGTTGGCTAGGTAAGGGCAACCGATAGGAATTCTAAACACCAGGCACCTGGGGCGACGTCTAAGAAACAGCCAGGGATGAGGACATGGGGTGCAGCAGAGGGGCTGGGGCCCGAAATGTGGGAGTCCAAAGCAGAGTCCCAGGCTGCTACCACCCTTGAGCCTTTGCCCAGGCTCTGGCTTCTGTCTGGCATGCCCTTCCCATTCCGCCATCTGGCAAACTCCTATTTGTCCTTCAAAACTTACCTTCCAGGGAGCCTGCCCTAATTTCCAGGATGTTTTAAGCATCCCCCCGGCCCCCCGCAACCCCCATCCTGGCTCTGTCAGCCTCTGGTCCTTCTCTCCATCAAAGCTTTGATGGCTTGTTCATCTCTGTCAACCCCATTTGACTGTCAACAGGGAACAAGTGTGATGACGTTTTGGGTCCCCAGTGCCTGGCACAAGGGTGGGCCCAGAGGAGATCCAAGGGAATGGTGCCAAAGTGAAAGGATGCTCTCAGGACATAAAGCCTACACAGGGCTGGAGCTCAAGGCCTGGAGAGAGGGCGGAAACCAGAACTCAGTGGGAGGCACAGCGGGGCTGGCATGGGTGCTGACAATGCAGAGAGACGTGATCCAGCCCAGCCAAGGGCCCCTAATGACACAGGAGAGGGGAAGGCAGTCGAGGACACTAGGCCAAGCGGCAGGTGGACAGGGTGGGAGTATGGGGATATAATCCCGATGAAACAGGAAGGCAAGCGAGACCCAGAGCTTTACCCAAACCATCTCACTGAATCCTCACAATAATAATAAACAACACCATCTTCCAACAGCCTGGAAGGGTAATGCAGCAAAGTTTTGGCGGCAGGCAGGCCTGGGTTCAAATCTCAGCTTTGCCACTCCCTTTGGGCAAGCGTTCCCATCTGTAAAATGGGGATGCTGGTAATACCCACTTCACAGGGTTGTTGTGAGGGCCGAATGGTCAGTGCTGGGCGCCACGTCTGGCACAGAGCGAATTCATGGTGAACATATCTATGTATATATATAAATACGACAAATGGTTCTTATAAAGTGTACGAGATGGAGAGTAGCGTCCCCTTCTGTCAGACTGGACAGACCCTCCCTGGATCTTTCCATCACCACCATCGTTGGATCAGATTCACCAGATCACCTCCGTTCTGGCCCAAATTCTAGGATCTGAGGGTTCAGAGTGCAGAGCACTTGAGGACCGAGGCCCCCCGTCCCGGTCGAGCCTCGGCTCCTCCCTACACCCGCGTTAGGCTCCTGCCCGTGACTCAACCAACTGGACACAATCCGAACCCGGGCTCACAGGCTTGGCCGAGCGCGTCCCCGGCACGAGCTCAGCCTCTCGAGGCCTGTTTCCACCCGCGCATACTGGGGCACAGGCAAGCCTCTCAAATGCGGGTTCCCCTCCCCCCGCCTAACCGAGGGACACAGAGGCTCGGAGGAACCACGCGTGTCTCCGGGGCCACCCCGGAGGTCGCGGGGATGGGTCCCCGGGGAGACTGAGGGCAGGGCGGGCGAGGTCCACGGCCGCTCACCTGGGCGCTCTCCACCTGCCCGTTGACCATGAGTAGGAAGACGCTGGGACCCGCGGCCGCCATGGCTAGGCTGGGGGCGCCCGGAAACGACCCAGGCTGCGCGCGGGGTTGCTAAGAGGCGCCGGGTTTCCCTGGAAACCGACGGCGTGGCGCGTGGGACACGTTTCTTGGGACGCGAGCTTCGCTGAGGCAAGTGCGTGTGAGCGGCAGTGCGCAGGCGCAGCCGGCGACGGCGGCTGGGGGGCGGGGCTTTGGGGGGCGGGGCTTTGGGGGCGGGGCTCCGCAGCCCTACCCCTCTCCAGAGAAGCCGGGGGCCGGAGCGGGGGCCTGTTGTGCGGAATCTCGCCGCGCCGCCCGATCCGGTCACACCCGCGGGGAGTGTGTGTCCGTTCGGCCTCGGCCCCGCCCGCCCCGAAGCGCGGAGGCGCTCCCTGACTCAGGCCGGCCGGAAGCCAAGTGATGCAGACGCCCTCCGCCACGAGATGGCGCTGTGGCGCTCCCCGGAGGACGGCGACGGGGGCGCGCGGAGGGGGAGCCCGCGGGGCGCAGGTGACCCACCACCGCCAGTCGGAGGTTCGCGCGCGAAGGCCTCGGGTCAGACCGCCCGGGTTCTGGAGAGTCCCCAGCTGGGGCCCAGCAGCTGCCTGCGTCAGGTCAGGGGGATGCCCCCCCCCCAAAATGTTTATTAAACAAACTTGGGAGGGACCCCAAAAAACCTTTAGTCCAAGCCACGGCTCTTTAATGTGAAGGGGGGAGACAGGCCCACAAGCCGTCGGAAGAAGAGTGAGCCAGAATCCACAGCTCTGCCAGGAAACTGTTCAAATAAGTCACTCCCCGGCCGCCCGGAGTAGGTCATAGCTTCTGTTAACACGTCGATCCTGTTCCTCTTAGCGCTCATCATGGTTTGTATTTGCACATTTATTACTGTCATGACTCGGGCTGATGCTTGCCTCCCCTTCCCTAAACAGCCGGCCTGTTCCATGAGCTCAGGGGCCACGCTGATCTTGTGTTCTGGTTGCCTGGCACATTGGAAGCCCTGGGAACAGTGTTGGATGAATGAATGATTGAATACCTCGCCATTACTCAAAGAGGAAGCCGATTCAGAGAGGGGAGGTGGCTGGGCTTCGGTCACAGCAGCAGGTACGCAGCTGAATCAGGGTTCACACCCAGGACCTCACAGGCTAAGGAGCCTCAGTGCCTCCTCTGTCTGGTCCCCGGCCAGGCCCAAGGGCGCTTCTTGGCCAGGGCCTCAAAAGTGGCATTAGAGACCTTCTCTCTGATCCAGGAAATGAAAGGATGCACAGGTGTGTAGACTGCCCAGAGGCCAGGCTCCCAGCGGGGACCCCAGGTCATGACGCCCTGCAGCAGCTAGCTGCTAGCTTGGAAGCCCACCAGGGGGCTCCCTTCAGACACCTGTGCAGGAGAGGGAGGAGTCAAAGGCAGCCCGGACCCACTGACCACTCCCGGAAAGGTGAGCAGAGATTAACTGGTTAGGGGAGGGGGGGCTGTGGGCAGCCAGGGTTCACACCTCTGGTTCACACATCTGGAGGCCAGATGGGTGGGGGCCCCAGTTCAACAACACACAGAGCTCAGAGCTCGGGTGGGAGTTGTCTGCCCCTCCAGGGACTTGGTCATACTCCCTGCCCCCACCCCTCACATCCTCTTACCAGTTAAAAAGCTTTCTCCCACAAATTTTACCATACTCTTTCCTCCTTGTGGCTTTTGAGGCTCAGTAGTACCCAAAAGTCAGTTGTCAACAAAATGCTTGTGATCATCAAATAACCAGGAGCTTCCAGTAGTTTAAAACCCGGCTATGTCAGGGGCGCCTGGGTGGCTCAGTTGGGTAAGTATCTGCCTTCGGCTCAGGTCATGATCTTGGGGTCCTGGGATCGAGCCCCACATCGGGCTTCCTGCTCAGAAGGGAGTCTCCTTCTCCCTCTCCCTCTGCACCCCACCCGGCCCGCTAACCAAGTGTGCACATTAGATGTCTGGCTGGGTGATACGGAATAGGAGGCCCTGGGTAGGGTGGGAGGACGCCGTCCCCGACACCCCCCACCCCCACCCCCCTCTACTAGGGCTCCATCCTGCCCTGCATCCTCATAGTCCTCCCAGGGAAGCGTTAAGATTGGGGATGAGACCAGGAGAGTGCCAGGGGAGGGGACCAGAGCCAGGCTGTTCCCTGGGGCTCAGGGTCTGTGGGGATTACTGCTTCTGCAGGTGCCTGCCTCGCCCGGTCCAGCGCCCCCTGCTGCCCTTAACAATCCCGGGCCTCTGCTCCCATCCTACTGAAATCATCAAAACCTTGGGCCCAGCAGACCTGCCACGGGAGGAAGCATTGGGGCCGGGAGCGGCTCCACCACACGGGACATGCTCTCGCAAGTGTCCGGCACCAGTCGGTCTGGGCCCAGGGTCACTCTGAAGTGGGACGGCGGCCAGTTATAGAGCGCAGCAGGTGGTGAGTCTGGGGGCCTCCCTGCTGGAGCCCCTCTCCACCACCCTCCCGAGCCCCCGCACCCACCTGCCAAAGCAGCTGGTGCCTGTGAGCACCCACTCTCGGGAGATGAGGACCCCCTCGCACTAGTGCTGGGTGTCCAGGAAGATGCTTGCCTGCCAAGACCACGAGGCTGGGCCCTTCTTGCTGGGTCCCACACCTCAGGAGAACGAGCCTCACAGCTCTGCTCTGGGGCCCCAGACGTGTAGCCTTCCTCTCTTTCCTATCTGGTGCCCCATCTTTCATCCAGGACCCTGCTAAGCTCTGCAGCCCCAGCTTCTACCTCTCACCCCTCCAGCTTGAAGTCAGACTCTCTGCAATGTAATCCTGTGTGACTTGGAGAAAGCTACTTAACCTCTCAGAGCCTGTTTCCTGGCTACACCCAGGGGGTCGTCATCGGGATTAGATGTGATAATGTAGGTCAAATACTTAGTCTGCAGCTTGATACATTTTTAAGTCTTCTTATTAAAAGCAGTTCTTGGAATACGCATGCCTTTTCATGGCTCTTCCCTCTGTCCAGCACATCAGCTCCTCCCTGCCCACCCAGAGAACTCCTATTCAGCCTTCAAAGCCCACCTCTGTGGAGTTTTCTCTGAACTCCTCTCTCCAGCCCCTCCCCATCTTACTCCCGGGAAGATTTCCTCACCTGGTTGTAGGTGGGGTATCCAGCTCTGCTTGCTTTTCTCTCAACACAGGGAACTCACTCATGACGAAGGCAGCTGGGTCTGATTTAGGTGCCCTACCTGTCCATCTGGTCCCACCCTCAGGATCTTCAGAGGTCGGGCCCCATTCACATGGAGCTCCTCCCTGCAAGCTAGATGCCCCACCCCCACCCCCACACACTACCTGTCACCATCTCTGTCACGCACCTAAGTTCCTGCTACTCAAACCCAAGTCTGGGTTGCCAGTTTTGTGGGTTTTTTTTTTTAAGATTTTATTTATTTGTCAGAGAGCACGAGAGTTAACAGCACAAGTAGGGGGAGCGGGAGAGGGAGAAGCAGGCTATCCCGCCAAGCAAGGAGCCCGATGTGGGACTCCATCCCAGGACCCTGGGATCATGACCTGAGCTGAAGGCAGCCGCTTAACTGACTGAGCCACCCAGGTGCCCCTAAAGTAACTATTTTTAAGTTACAATTCAGTGCACCCTGGTGTCTTTCCACATGCTGTTCCTTCATGCTGGGGAATATCCCTTCCACCTTTGCTGCCTGAAAGCTTCTTACTGAACAACCTCAAGGTCCAGATAAATGTCCCCTCCTTCAGCCTGCCTTTTTTCTGTGCCCCACCCCATGTTCGTCCAGGGGCTTTCCCTGGACCCCTCAGCCCCTCAGTCACAGCCCCACCACGAAGAGGCTGTGGTCTGACTTGGTCTGGACCCCACTGACAACTCTGTGAGTGCCCATGGAAGGAGGGCACATTGGAGCCCTTGTCGAACGAGCGAGTGAATGAGTGGAGGTCTTTGGGGGACACTTTGGGGGGGCAGGGCTTGAGCCTTAAGGGCCAGGACTGAGCCCTCAGGTTCCAGCCAGAGAGAGGGTGTAGATTCAAGTTGGTGGGGGCGGGGGTGTGGGGAAGACTCAGGGATCCCAGCCTCCAGCAGCACGATAGAATAATCAGGTCTGGGTCTCAGGCAGAGCCTAGCATAGGGCGTAGGGCCCTCAGTTTCCATCTCCAGCCTGTCTCCCATTTTCAGTGTGACCATGGGTAAGTCATTGCCCTACTCTGGGCCTCAGTATCTGCATTAGTAAGAGAAGGGCAATGCCTGGACTATCTCATTCTCCTGTTGAGGCCGTTGAAAGGCTGGGGGAATCCCTGGCCTCTCCAAACCTGGCCTAGGGACCGGGCATGCTGTCTTAAGCCCTGAAGTTGAAGGGAGGAAGCAGCTCGAGTGGCTTCTTCCAGGAGTTGTCCAGTAGGGGGAGCTGTAGAGAAGTGAGTCAGACAGCACCGGGTTCTAATCCAGACTCTGCCCCTGTCCAAGCTGTGAGCTTGGACTGCTTTGCCTCAGGCAATTGTTGAGGATGGGGGTGGTGTGTAGAATACTGAATAACTCTTGTAGGAGGGCGCAAACCCATGCCATCAGATGCCCAATTGATCAAAACATGCCCAACCAACCTGCCTGGACACCTGCTGATGGGCCGGACAGCTTCGTGCCCACAGGATACCAGCCCCAGTTATAGGCATTTGGATCCACAGTCGCCTGAAATCCTGCTACTTTAAAGACACCTGGAGGCACGCCTGGATGGCTCAGTCAGTTAAGCATCTGCCTCCGGCTCAGGTCATGATCCTGGGGTCCTGGGATCGAGCCCCGTGTCGGGCTCCCTGTTCAGCAAGGAGTCTGCTTCTCCCTCTCTCTCTCTCTCTCTCAAATAAATAGATAAATCTTGAAAAGAAAAAAATAAAAGACACCTGGAAAATTTTGTCATGTCTGGTGAATTGTCAGGTGACACTATGTCGGTCAAAGAAAGCCCGTTGGAGGCTGGTGACGTTTAATGCCTCGTCTTTGGGCATCGCTGTGGCATACGTGTGCCCTGACTAGCTTGTGGGAGGGGCGCAGGTGCTGGTTGCCCTTCGTGGGTCTGGGCACCACTCCTTCCCTGCATCCCCACCCTCCCCGGAGCTCCAGCCCAGAGGGAGCCGGGCGGGGAAGGGAAGGGAAGGGAAGGGAGAGAAGAGCCAGGAGACGGTGGGAGAGGCTCCCTGGCAAGAGAAACTGCTGAGAACGAAGAGAATCTAGGATGGCGTCACTCTTAAATGGACCAAAGTCACCAAGGCTGGGAAAAGGGACAACAGAAGGATGATTTGTTTTTGTTTTTGTTTTTTAAAGTGTCCCAGATGACAAAGCCACGTAAGTGTCTCCATGCCATGCTGGAGAGGGATCTAAGCAGAGACTTCCTCTACTTGATGAAAATTTGTGATGTAAAAAAAATGTTGTTAGGGGCGCCTGGGTGGCTGAGTCAGTGAAGTGTCTGCTCAGGTCATGATCCCAGGGACTTGGGATCGAGTTCCTTGTCAGGCTCCCTGCTGGGCGGGAGACCTGCTTCTCCCTCTCCCACTCCCCCTTGCTTGTGTTCCCTCTCTCGCTGTGTCTCTGTCAAATAAATAAAATCTTAAAAATAAAATAAAATCTTTTTAAAAAATGCTGTTACAGAATAAACCCAACAAAATGTAATTTGATATTGTTTGTTGGCTCTTTTTAACAGACCATTGAAATTACATGCATTGAAAGGGGCAAAAAAACAAAAAAAAACCCAAACCCAAGGTTTTTACTGGATAACATGTAAAATCACATCATAACCTGTAAAAAAAAAAAAAGAACGGGAGTTATGTTTTTACATCCTGTGAGGCCGATAATAAGTACTTCTGACCGTTCTAGGATATTCCTTGCTCATAGCTACACAATGTTTTCCTCTCTGAGAAATGGTGGGGTGCATGGGGTTCCCAGGGCTGCGTTTTAGGGGCTGTAGATACTGCCAAGTGCTTTCCCATCCGTTCAGCCGCCTGGCCCCCCACAATAGCCCTGGAGGCTGAAGTTAGTAGCTCTCTTACAGGGTACAAAGCCACGAGGCTCAGAGATGGACACGGCCTCACCAGATCGCACAGCCAGGTGGGAGGGAGCTGCGCTAGAATCCGGGTCCGCCTCTGTCTGGCTCCTGCGGGGGCGTGGCCTCGGCGGGGGCGGGGCAATGAACCCCTCCCACCGGAGGCTCGCAGGCTGTTGGAATTGCTCCCACCCAGCATAAAAACTCAACACCAAGGTCATGAGAGCCGAGACGTCTCAATCAGTAGGTATTTACCGAGCAGCTTCTGTGTCCCAGGCACTGTGCTGGGTGCTTGCGGTGAAGTTGGAAACAAGACAGACGCACCCCCTGCCCTCGTGGATTGACTTTCTGGTGGGGGGGTGGGGGGGAGAGACAAACAACTCAACAGGTGTTCACAACGGTGTGAGACAGGGATAAGTGCTAGGAGGAAAAAATAAAGCAGGGTAAAGGGCTGGGGGTGGGCGCTTCCAGGCAAAGCAGAGTCAGTGCAAAGGCCCTGAGGTGGAATACGCTGGAGGAACAGAAAGGCAGGCTGGAGCCTGCTCACGCTGACTTGCTGTGACTCACAAGAGACAATTGTACACAACTCTGCCTTCAGGGATGTGATGTTGGTAGCGTGAAATTAGCCACAGAGGGAGTATTTACACCATGGAAATTGGCAAATGCTAAAATCAGGGCTTTTGAATTAAAAAAAAAATTTTTTTTTTTAAAGTAGGCTCCACACCCAGCGTGGAGCCCAACATGGAGCTTGAACTCACGACCCTAAGAGCAAGACCTGAACTGAGATCAAGAGTTGGACACCTAACTGACTGAGCCACCCAGGCGCCCCAGGGCTTTCGATGTTTTATATTTTATTTTCGTTCTATTTCTTCCGAGAGCCACCTCACCAGCATAGCACTGGGGGCAGGAGATGGGTTTAGAGAGCTCACCAGGGCCTCAGAAGTGGTGCAAAAAAATAAAAGAGGAATGATGTGAAGTGGCCTGGGTTTTACTAGAGTCTCCAGCCACCATGTAGGGAAGAGACCATGGGTGTGTGTTGGCCGGGGGTCGGGGTGGGGGGAAGCTGGGAGGCCAGGGAGGAGGCAGATGTGGCCATTCAGGTAGGGCTGCCAGATTTAGCAAAGGAAAGTACAGGATGTATGCAGTTTTTCGGACACCCATAACCAAGCAGCGAATCGTTGCTTATGTGAAAGTCCGAGGTAACTGGGTGTCCTGTGTTTTAGCTGCAGCCCTACCTAGAGGTACCAGGCAAGAGAAGGCAGTCCACACCCACTGCTGGAAGACTCGCTGCCCAGTCCCTGGGAGAGTCCCCCCCCCTCAATTCCAACAGCCTGCGAGCCTCCGGGGGGAGGGGTTCATCCAGTCCCCCCTCCTGGATCCCCACCAACCTCCCCCTGACCCAGCCCACACTCCAGCCAACCCTGGAACCCTGGCCCTGCACACACCCGCAGCCGTTTCCTCCAGCTTTCCCCAGCAGATCTGACGGAGGACACTGGGCCGGGAGCAGATCCCAGATGGGTGATGGGGGTGAGCTGACAGGAACCCAGGTGAGCTGTCGTCCACCTCCTGGACTCGGCCTCAGGCCTCGGGGAAGCTGGTCCCTCCACCTCCCTTCCCTTCTTCATGAGTGGGGCGGGCGTGCAGGGCTGGGTGATGGGCTTGTCCTCTGGGAGGAGGAAGCTCCTCTAGGGACATGATCTGATCTGTGCTTTCCCAGAAATCTCTCGGGCTGCTGTGGAAGGACTAGGGTACAGGAGCAGGAGAGGAAGGAGAGAGGACAATGGGAGACAACTATAGTAGGACTGGGCTGTGAGCAGGAAGGATGGCACTTCTCCTACTCCAGCTCCCCAACTCACTTAGCTCCAGCTCCCTCCCTGTTTCTCAACCACACCAGGGACACTCCTGCCTCAGGGCCTTTGCACTTGCCGTTCCTCTGCCCAGACTGTTCTTCCATCCAATCTCCACAGGGCTCATTTCCTCTCCTCCTTCAAATCCTTGCTCCAACATCACCATCTCTGTCTGGCCTTCCCTGACCCTTCTATTGAAAATTAAACCCCCTCCCCACCCCCATCAGTACTTCCTACCTCTGTCCCCTGCTTCATTTTTCTGCATGGCGCTTGTGACCTTCTAAGACACTGTATAATTGAGTCGATTTATCCTGCTGCTCTCTTCCAACCACAATCTGAGTTCCTCAAGGGCGGAGATTTATGTCTGTCTCACATCCTGAATCCCCAGAATCAGGAATGGCGTCTGGCACGTAGTAGGTGCTCCATATCATGGAGTCAGTGACTGGAGTTTCGGCTTTGGGCCTGTAGGAGGTGATAGATTGGAGGGCTAGATCGGGGGCAGGTGAGGGAGAGGGAGGGGTCACAGGTGACTTCCACGTGCTTGCCCTGGATAGAGGTGCCATGTGCTGAGATGAGGAGCCTTGGGATGGGGAGCTGGTGAGCGTGGTATTCGTCACAGGAATTGGAGGGCTTGTGGGATGTCCACGGGGAGATATCTGGGGATAATTGGCTGTTGGATCTGGAGCTTGGGGAGAGGGCCAGGCTGGAGCAGGGTTGAAAGTGGTCAGTGCAGAGATCTCAGGGAGGAACAGAGTGAGGAAGGGACAGTGGCCCAGGCCAAGCCCCGAGATACCAACTTTCTGGAGAAGGGCAGAAGACCAGGGGGAGAGGAAATCAGGAGAGGCGAGTTGCCATGAGGTTGATGTCCCTGATGACATTCATCCTGGGTCGGTCTCCCTGGCAGACCTGGGATCTTTCCGAGGACGGAGCAGATACAATTCTCCATCCCACACCCAGGGCAATCACAGGCAGGCCTCAGGAATGTTCTGGGCTGGGCAAGGTCAGCCTCAGTGAGTTAGCCGAGCCACTGGCTTCCCCGGGGACCACAAAGGATGGTGGCCCCAATGGTGGGACTCCAGACACTGTGACAACTGTGACGATATCCCCCTCACCCCAACCCCAGCATCCCCACCCAGGTCCCTGGGCAGCCTGGGTGAGCCCAGTGGTGGAAATAGGGGTGGAGAGGGGTGCCCAGAAACCACAAATGGCCTCAAGCTGGAACCATCTGGCCATGAGGTCAGCCCACCTGCCCAGGCCTTTGGAAGCCAGGGATGGTAACTTCCTGGCAGGCTTCCTGCCCTCCCCTCAATGAGCTCGCAGGCTGGCCTGGGGGGGAGTCCCTCTGCTGCGGGGGTGCGGGCATGCACATACCGCCAGCCACACTGAGATCCAGCTCTGTCATATCCTCTGTCCCAGTGCTGGGCCCCTAGCAGCAGCCCCCTTGTCCCCCCTCCCAGTCCCATGAGTCTGGGAGTTGACAAGCCTGCCCCACATCTCAGGCCTTTGCCTCTCTGGATTAAGCATCGGCCGCCCCGGTCTCCCGCGTGTAATGCACTTCCAGGCAGAAGTCGTCCCTTCCGGAGGGAAACATAAAACAAGACGAAATCAGAGAGCGAGACAAACCATAAGAGACTCTTAATCATAGGAAACAAACTGAAGGCCGCTGGAGGGGAGCGGGGTGTGGGGGATGGGGTAACTGGGTGATGGGCATTAAGGAGGGCACATGATGGAATGAGCACTGGGTGTTATATAAGGCTGATGAATCACTGACCTCTACCTCTGAAACTAATAATACACCATATGTTAATTCACTGAATTAAAAAAAAAAAACAACAAAAGAAATCGTCCCTTCCTATTTTCCCCATGACCTACGGGGTGGAGGCAGTTTGTCCTGGCCGCTGGGTACTGAGGCAAAATAGACCAAGTACAAGCACTGGGGGAAGGAAGGTGTGTGTGTGTGCGTGTGCATGCGTGTGTGCGTGTGCAAGCCCCCATGCGTGTCCCACAGCTTGCATATCCATGCAGACGTGTCCCTGCGTGGGTATTGCTCCTGTGTGGACACGTGCGTCTCCGCGGACCTCTGTGCGTGTGAATGCAAGTGTGTGTGCAAGAGCGTGTCCCCGTACCCCTGTGCGTGTGTGTATGTAGCAGTGTCTCTGTGTTTCGTGAGTCCCTCCATGTGTGGGTACAAGCATGTCTGTGAACCTAAATGGACGGGGCGCACATGCGGGCGCCAGGGACTGATGGCTAGTGTGCACGTATGTCACGGCGTGACCGTGCGTGACCTGCGGGGCTTGGCAATGCTGGGTGGCGATCGGAGGGGCGGGCCCAGGCTGCCAGCCAGCACGTGCCTCATACCCAGTCCTGCTTGTCCCCGGGGAGACACTAGGCTCTGGGCCATGCGCGGTCTTGGCACCTGCTACCTTTCAGAAAGAGCATGGGAGTCCCAAGTCCCAAAGGCTTGGAGAGATGAGGAGGGTGGTTGCATTGGGGAGTCTATGGATGCCGAATGGGGGGGTCTAGGCCTGGGCTGCCAGCCTTCAGGGGCCCCTAGAAGAGGCCTATCTTGGTCTTGGGCACTAGGACACCTCCCACCTGCCCTTGTGACTGGTAGATCTGGCTTTTCCCCTTGTACCTACGAGCTACCTTCTCAGTATCTGTTCTCCACTTCTTCTTTTCCAACAAACCCCAATTTGTGGGGCAGCAATGTGCCTATGGACGCACTGGATTTCTGAGCCTCCCTTGCAGCTGGGGATGGCTTATGACACGGTTCTAAGATGTTAAGCGCACGTCTGCTGGGGACTACCTGGAAGGCGTTTGCTCTTGTGATGATGGGGGACGGATGTAGCACCGTGTCCTTCTGCCTCCTTTATTCTATCTGGAACATGAATGTGATGGCTGGATTGCAGCCGCTGTCTTGCAGTCATGAGTTAGGAGAGGGAAAATGTCATGAGGATGATGGCAAAGTGAATAGAGCCTTAGTACCTGACAAGCTAAACCAAGGTCGACAACGTACTTTGGATTTCGGGGTGCCTGGGTGGCTCAGTCGGTTGAGCGTCCAACTCGGTTTCGGCTCAGGTCGTGATCTCATGGTCGTGGGATTGAGCCCCGTGTCAGGCTCTTTGTTCAGCGGGGAGTCTGCTGGAAGAGTCTCTCCCCCTGTCCCTCCTCCCTCCCACACACGTGTGCACATGCTCTCTCTCAAATAAATAAACCTTAAAAAAAAATAATGCAAAGTACTTTGGATTTCTCATGATGAAAAAAAAATACATCTTCATGTGTTACGCCAGGGTTGGTGGTTTTCTGTTACTTGCAGCCTGGTGCAATCGTAACCGATCATTCTAGGCTGAGGGCTGGGAGAATGGGCCACCCTGTCCTCCCCATCCCCCAACTGTGGGCCCCTCCCTCCCTGCTTAGAGTCCTTCCCACCTCCAGCCACTGCTGCCCTTAACACCAGGACCCATGTTCCAATCAGGCCTGGACTCAGGTATAATTTAGACCAATTCCGCATTTTCAGTCTTGGAGAGACTCCTTCCTGAGTGTTGGGAGAACAGATTGCTACCCTCATGACAAAGAAGGGGAGACTGAGCTTCAGAGAGGCTTGCCTCGAGTCGCCTGAGGGGATTACAACTCAGTCCTTACCTCTGGTGAGTTCCATGGGCTCATAGAGGGAGTTCTTTTTTGTTTGTTTTAAGATTTTATTTATTTATTTGTGAGCGAGAGAGCACAAGCAAGGGGAGGGAGAAGCGGGCTCCCTGCTGAGCAAGGAGCCCCATATGGGACTCGATCCCAGGACCCTGGGATCAGGACCTGAGTGGAAGGCAGACGCTTAATCCACTGAGCCACCCAGGCGTCCCACAGAGGGAGTTCTTGCTCCCAGCTCCTCTTGCCCACCTATCTCGCAGGTGCCCGATATACCCCCGTTGAGAATGGGCAGCATCCTTTGCAGGTTCATCCATTAAACTGGCCCCCTTCTTGGGAGGGAGCATCCTGTCTGCGATATCCGCAGGCCACCCTGTCCCACAGGTGGCACCAGGAGCAGGAGGGCTCGCTGAGCAAAGCAGGGAAGGAGAAAGTGGAGGGGCCCCAGCAGACTGCTCACTGCCATCCCTCAGAAGAGTGGGGCCTTGGGAGCAGCTTCCGTTGACCCTTGTCAACATGGGTGTGAGCTGTGGTCTGGCCACATGGGCTTTCCCCACTGGATGCCCCAGTCGCTCACTGGGTGGCTGAACCAGATTACTCACAGCTGCCTCGTTAGTCAGTGAGGTGTGTCTGTGAAGAATGGGAACTGGGTACAGGGTGTCCCAGATGCAGCAGCATCTCATCTCCACCCCCTCAGCCCCGTGCTTGGTGGCCTTGGGCCACTTTCTCTCCCCGGCTGAGCCCATTTTCTCAGCAGTAAATTGGGACAGTGACTCTGTCTGGAAGGGGAAGGTGAGGACAGAAGTGTTTACACACCAAAGATACTGCTCACAAGGCCCGGGCTTAGGGGGGCGTGCGTGTGAATAACGACAGCTGGTCTAGCACCTCTGAAGATGCTGGGTGCTTTCCCGGCTGTCATTTCTCAAATCCATAAACCAACCCAACCAGAGAGGTCTGAACATGCCCACTTTACAGATGAGGACCTTGAGGTCAGGGCTGTCCGGGCCTGGCTCCCTCCATGGCCTCTGAGTCCTGCAGAGTTCAGCCTCTGCCTACCTCTCCTCCGGCCCCCTTCTCTCCTCCATTCTCCTGGCCCCTTTGGCTGGCCGACATGTGCTTGTCCTTTGGCTCCCCACTGACATGTCCACACGTCCATCTTTGACTTACCCAGCTGCGTGAGAGGCCTCTCCAAGCTCCCCGGTGTCTGAGCATCCCCCACCTTGGCACTTCTCACCGGGGACAGTGGCTGTCTGGGTGACACATGGTCTCTCCTTTGAGGGGGTTGGGAATGTATGCTCATGGCATTGACCCCAGGACACAGCATGGACAATAAAGAATACCATGGCCGTGATGTGGCAGAGCAGGGGTCAAACGCGGGTGTTTTTTTTTTTTTTTCTTTTTTTTTGACTTTTGTTTATTTTTTAACAGAGAGAGAGAGACAGCGAGAGAGGGAACACAAGCAGGGGGAGTGGGAGAGGGAGAAGCAGGCTTCCCGCTGAGCAGGGAGCCCGATGCAGGGCTCGATCCCAGGACCCTGGGATCATGACCTGAGCTGAAGGCAGACGCTTAATGACTGAGCCACCCAGGCGCCCCAAACTCGGGTGTTTCTGATCCCAAAGCACATCTTCAAACTGTGGGATTGGAGGGGAGGCAGTAATACAGTATCCCAGTTTCTTCGGATGGAGACCCAGCCCTTGTTCCTCCAACTTCAACTACACTTCATCTGGTGGTAGAGGGGCGCGGATGGGCGGGGCACATCTGCCATTTCTGCTGGCCCAAGGCCCATCCCATCTTCCTGAAAGCACAGGTTTCCTTTGGGGAAAATGGCTCTCTGCTGTGTTTGGCTGGGGCTGGAGTCCCCTCCCTCTTCCAGAGAGGGACAGGGGACAACGGTCTGGCCACCAGCACACACGCACAACTCAGAGATAAGGCAGGTTCTGCTCCAGATCGCTGCAGTAGGGCAAATATCATGACAAAAGCAGCCACATGGGGGCGCCTGGGTGGCTCAGTCCATTAAGCATCTGCCTTGGGCTGAGGTCATGATCTCAGGGTCCTGGGATCGAGCCCGGCATGGGGCTCTCTGCTAGGCGGGAAGCCTGCTTCTCCCTCTCCTTCTGCCCCTCCCCACTGCTCGTGCTCTCTCTCTCTCTCTCAAATAAATAAATAAAATCTTTTTTAAAAAAGGAGTCGAAGATGAATGGATAAAGAAGATGTGGTATATATATATATACACAATGGAATATTATGCAGCCATCAAAAGGAATGAGATCTTGCCATTTGCAACGACATGGATGGAACTGGAGGGTATCATGTTGAGTGAAATAAGTCAAACAGAGAAAGACATGTATCATATGATCTCACTGATATGAGGAATTCTTAATCGCAGGAAACAAACTGAGTGTTGTTGGAGTGGGGGGTGGGGTGGGAGGGATGGGGTGACTGGGTGATAGACACTGGGGAGGGTATGTGCTCTGGTAAGCGCTGTGAATTGTGCAAGACTGTTGAATCTCAGATCTGTACCTCTGAAACAAATAATGCAATATATGTTAAGAAAAAAAAAAGAAGAAGAAGGTAGCAGGAGGGGAAGAATGAAGGGGGGGAAATCGGAGGGGTAGACGAACCATGAGAGACGATGGACTCTGAAAAACAAACAGGGTTCTAGAGGGGAACGGGGTGGGAGGATGGGTTAGCCTGGTAATGGGTATTGAGGAGGGCACATTCTGCATGGAGCACTGGGTGTTATGCACAAACAATGAATCATGGAACCCTACATCTAAAATTAATGATATAATGTATGGGGATTAACATAAGAATAAAAAAAAAAAGGAGTCGAATGAATTTTGGGGTTTCGCCATGCACATAAAAGTTATGCTCACGGGCGCCTGGGTGGCTCAGTTGGTTAAGTGACTGCCTTCGGCTCAGGTCATGATCCTGGAGTCCCGGGATCGAGTCCCGCATCAGGCTCCCTGCTAGGCAGGGAGTCTGCTTCTCCCTCTGACCCTCCTCCCTCTCATGCTCTCTGTATCTCATTCTGTCTCAAATAAATAAATAAAATCTTAAAAAAAAAAAAGTTATGCTCACACTATAGTCTAATAAGTGTGCAATTGCGTTATGTCCCCGAAATGTATGTACCTTAATAAAAAATACTTTATTGCTGAAAACTGCTAACCATCCTCTGACCTTTCAGTGAGTCCTAATCTTTTTGCTGGGGGAGGGTCTTGCCTCAGCATTGATGGGTGCTGACCTGTCCAGGGTCAGGGTGGTGGTTACAGAAGGCTGGGGCGGCCGTGACAATTTCTTAACATAAGACAGCAATGAGATTTGCTGCATTGCTTGACTCTTCCTTTCACGAATGAGTCCTCTGTAGTACGAGATGCTATGTGATAGCAACAGAGCCCCAGAACTTCTCTCAAAATTAGAGGGGATCCTCTCAAACCCTGCCGCCGCCACCTTCTCAACTAAGTTTGCAGAATCTTCTAAATCCTTTGTTGTCATCTCAACAGTCTTCCCCAGGAGTAGACTGCATCCAAGAAACCATTTCTCTGCGCATCCCTAGGAAGAAACTCCTCATCTGTTCATGCTTTATAATGAGATTGCAGCCATTCAGGCCCATGTTCAGGCTCCATTTCTAGTTCTTGTTGTCTTGCTGTTTCCACCATATCTGCAGTTACCTCCCCCAGTGAAGTTTTAAACCTCCAATTTGTAAAAAAAAAACAACAACAACAAAACCGCACTATCCGCAAGGCACAATAAAGCAAGGGATACCTGTACTCCATCCCGGGGCTTCACCTGCCCAATGAGAGGCCACCCCGAACCTTGGCTGGGACTACTGACTACCCCCACTGCCACAATGGGGGGGCCCCTGGAGGTCGTTTGAACAACTTTTTTTTTTTAATTTTTTTTTATTTTTTTGACAGAGAGAGACATAGCGAGAGCAGGAACACAAGCAGGGGGCGTGGGAGGGGGAGAAGCAGGCTTCCCACTGAGCAGGGAGCCTGTTGTGGGGCTCAATCCCAGGACCCTGGGATCATGACCTGAGCCGAAGGCAGATGCTTAATGGCTGAGTCACCCAGGCGCCCCAGTATCTCCCTATTTTTAACATAGGCAAATAATTCCAAGCTTTAGAAAAGCTCTCTGTGAGTCATTCCCCCATACTGCTGGTAAGTCTAAATTGGTACAATCTCTAAGGACAGAGTTTTGACATTAACGATTAAAATTATAAGTGCAATATCCTGTAACTTGGCACTTGGACTTCTGGATATTCACCCAGCAGATATACTTGCAACATGATAACTTATTTCAGGATTGTTTCTGATGGCAAAAAATCAGAATGGATTTACCTATAGGGTGCTGGTTAAAGAGATTACATTTGTAGGGCGCCTGGGTGCCTCAGTTGGTTAAGCGACTGCCTTCGGCTCAGGTCATGATCCCGGAGTCCCGGGATCGAGTCCCGCATCGGGCTCCCTGCTCGGCAGGGAGTCTGCTTCTCCCTCTGACCCTCCCCCCTCTCATGTGCTTGCTCTCTCTCATTCTCTCTCTCTCAAATAAATAAATAAATAAATCTTTAAAAAAAAAAAAAAAACTTATCTGTGAACTGGGGCACCTGGGTGGCTCATTAAGCGTCTGCCTTCGGCTCAGGTCATGATCCTGGAGTCCCGGGATCGAGTCCCGCATCGGGCTCCCTGCTTGGCAGGGAGTCTGCTTCTCCCTCTGACCCTCTCCCCTCTCATGCTGTTTCTCTCTCTCAAATAAATAAATACATAAATAAAATCTTAAAAAAATAAAGAGATTACATTTGTAAGGGGATACTAGTCGCTGTAAAAAAACGACACATCAAAAGCCCAAGTGACAAAAGACCAAAATAGGTAAATTGGAATTCATCGCCATTAAAAACTTTCAAATTTTAAAAACGTTTGTGCTTCCAATGATACCATCAAGAAAGTGAAAAGACAACTCGCAGAATGAGAATATTTGTAAATTACGTATCTGATAAGGGACTTAGGTCCAGAATATATAAAGAACTCTTGTAACTCAACAATAAAAAGGGAAATAACATAATTAAAAACAGAGGATTTGAACAGACATTTCTCCCCAAAAAGACAAACGGCCAATAAGCACATGAAAAGCTGCTCAATATCATTTGTCATTAGGGAAATGCAAATCAAAACCACGATAACATATCACTTCATGCCCACTGGGATAGCTCTAAAAAAAAAAAAAAAAAAAGGGTGCCTGGGTGGCTCAGTTGGTTGGACGTCTGCCTTTGGCTCAGGTCATGATCTCGGGGTCCTGGGATCGGGCCCATGTCGGGCTCCCTGCTTGGTGGTGGGGGGGTCTGCTTCTCCCTCTGCCCCTCCCCCGCTCCTGTGCTCTAAGTAATAAAATCTTTAAAAAAAAGAAAAAAGGAAAGTAACAAGTGTTGGTGAGGGTAAGGATGTGGAGAAATTGATTGGAACCCTCAAATATTGCTGGTCAGACTGTTCAATGAATGCAGCCGCTGGGGAGAAGTTTGGCAGTTCTCCCAAAAATTAAACATAAAAGTTTACCGTATGACCCAGCAAGCTCACTCTAAAGTATAGACCCAAGAGAAATGAAAACATGTCCACACAAAAACTTGTACAGGAACATTCACAGCATCATTGCTGACGATCGCCAAAAAGCGGAAACAACCCAAATGTCCATCCACTGATGAATGAACCAAATGTGGTCTATCCATACAATGGAATGGTTTTGGTCTTAGAAAGGAATGAAGTTCTGATATGTGCAAAAGGATGAACCTTGAAAACATGCTAAGTGAAAGAAATCAGACACAAAAGGTCACACACTCTAAGATTCCATTTGCAAGGAATGTCCAGAATGGGCAAATCCAGAGACAGAAAGTAGATTAGCGGTTGCCAGGGGCTGAGGGGAAATGAGGAGTGACTACTAATGAGGCTCTTTTTGGGGTGGGGAAAATGTTCCAAAATTAGGCTGTGCTTGCACAACTCATATGGACATACTAAAAACCACTAAATTGTAGACTTTGAAGTTTTATGGTCCATGGATTTTATCTCAAATAAGCTATTACAAAAGAAAAAGAATGAGGGATCTCTCTGGTTATTGAGACTTACTGGTCTTCAGGAAAAGTGTATATAATTTGCTATATATTAAGGAGGCTTTGGACAAGAATGTGTATTTGTATTTGCTCTGTTGACTTTGTACGGACAATAAAAGTAACCACCCGGAGTTAGGACCAAGATTTTTCACTTAAACCTTCTTATAATGAGTTTTGAGCCAAACGAAACGATTTTTTTTTTCTTTTTTTTAAGATTCTATTTATTTGAGAGAGAGGGAGGGAGTGAGCACAAGAGGGAGGGGAGGGGCAGAGGGAGAGGGAGAAACAAGACTCCCTGCCAAGCAGGGAGCCCGCCTCAGGGTCAGATCCCAGGACCCCGGGATCGTGACCTGAGCGGAAGGCAGCTGCTTAACTGACCGAGCCACCCAGGCGCCCCTGTAATGATTTTTTCTTAAAGAAATGGTCAGTCATGTTGGCTGCCACAGAGCACAGTAAGGCAAGGACTGAAGAGTGTCTGCTGGATTTGACTATAGTTAGATAATTGATGACTTTTCCAGGACACAGTCAGGGCCGAGTGGGGGTAGAAGCCAAGCAGCTCATAGTGGATTGAAAAGTAGATGAGAATCAGTTTTCGTCAGAGAATGTTGAATAGCCTATAACTTGTACACCAGCCCAGCTGAACTATTTACAGAGAATTAAAGTGAACATAGTTTGAGAGTCTCTTGGGAGATTCTGTTTTATTCCTGGATCATAGAGGACCATCACGCAGCTGCGCACTCGGTCCCTGAAAAGATGTGTTTGTGCCTTGCTTTTGTAGGCCCTCTACTTACACTGAGGGTCACCGTGGGCCTTATACTGCATGTACGTCAGTTAGGGAAGATTGTCTACTGTATCCCATAAAGAAAGGCCATCAAAGAAATATTTTCAGACCTCAGTGACAGAAAATGTTCACTTTCCCCCAGTATGGTTTATTCATTAATATTCAATACAAATCATGTAACAGGTTATTTGGCTTTTTGCTCTGCTGTGGGAAAAAAATCAGAAACGAATTTATAGTTCAGCCTTAACTGAGGACACCCATATGATCTTTGTATGTCTAAATATTAGGTAGCCGTTTTTCCAGAGGCTGACCTAATATTTATAAATATGTTCCTCCTTGAGTGTTTAAAAATGCAGTATCTACGTTTCCGTTTTAATGTACGATCCCAATAAACCTCTGAAAATTCAGTGCCCGCCCCAAAAAGTGTGGGAAAGGGTTACCAAAAAGAAACTGTCACCATTAGAAAAGAGAAGGAGCTTCTGGGCAGCTGATAATTTATCCGAATTCTGTACAACTGGTGTTGAATTTGTGAAAACTGATGGAACTATATATACACCTAGGTCTAACTTTCTGCATGTGAAAAGTAAACAAAAACACAACAAAATACACAAAACAAAACATACACAATATTTTTATTTCTTTTTTAAACAAAATTTTAGGGAAGCGCCTGGGTGGCTCAGATGGTTAAGCATCTGCCTTCGGCGCAGGTTATGATCCCAGGGTTCTGGGATCGAGCCCCACATCGGGCTCCTGGCTCAGCGAGGAGCCTGCTTCTCCCTCTCCCTCTGCCTCTCTCCCTGCTCATGCTTTCTCTCTATCTCTGTGTCTCAAATGAATAAATAAAATCTTAAAAAAAAAAAAATTTAAAAAAGTGTGTGGGCTTGCCAAAATCCATTTCTGGTCTGGATCCACTTTTCAGCCCCTAGTTTGTGATGTAAGGAATAGACCCTCGATCTGGCGCTCAGTCTATTGGGTTCCACCGGTCATTATTCCAGGGCAAAGAAGAACCTGCAGAGCCTGCGTTCCTTTTCTTCTCGGTCTCCGTACCTTCGCCTACTCGTCTCCCCAGCTCCAGAGCCCTTCCTTCTCTTGTCACTTGGTGAAAACTGCCACTTTTGGTGTCCCAACTGCAAACGCTCTTCCTTACCGGCACGACCTCGAGCTCCCTGCTGAAAACCTTTCCTCCCCACCAGGTACCTACTGCCTCCCCGTGTCACCGCTGCCTCCTCAGCACTGGGCTTTTAAGGGACGGTGCTCGATAAATATTTACTCTACGAATGGACTACGGGCTCTGGACTGGGACAGAGCCACCAAGCGGAGGGAACACGCCGGAGGCCTGGAAAACCCGAGCTGAAGCCCAGGGACGCCGGAAGCTGTGCGGAGGACCAGCCACCGGAAGTCAGTGGCGGCTTCAGGCCGGACGCTCTAGAATCGCGGAGGCCCAGGGTCTCTGTGGTTGGACGCCTCGGATCCGTCTACTTGGGGTGGCGTATTACCAGAGCCGGGTTCCCGGGGCCGATCGGGAAAATAAGGGGGTGGTGCATCATTCCTCGGGCGATGGGACTGACAGGAGAACAGGGGCCTGAAGGAGGGGGATTTCATGAGCCAGCCGACAAGGTAACATCTACGCACCTGAGCCCTTCCGAATCCCGGGACCAGCGGCAGTCAAACCCGTGGATGGCGGTGCGCAAGCACGCACGGGGGCGTTGCCTTCCATTCGCGCGGCTCCTGGGACAGCTAGCGCGCATGCGTCAGAAGACTGCGCGGGGCGGAGAGCCTGCAAAGCGCCGAGCGCCCTTTGGGCGGCTCCCGCGGGCGAGCTGGAGAGCGGCGCGCGCGCGCAGGCGCGCGCGGGCGGAGGCGTGGCTTCCTCTGCAGGTGATCTCGGATTGGGCGCAGCAAGTCGAAGGGGTGGGAACCTCCGCAGAGACCGCCCAGCGATTGGCCAGAGGCTGGAAGGAGCGTGGTCGGGGGAGGCGGGGCGGGGGAACCGGCGGGGCAGAGCGCGACGCGGAGGTGGTGGCGGCGGCCTTGAACAAGTGAGCGAGCGACTCTTGGAGTACTCCTCCTCTGGGTACGGGAGCCCGGGGAGGCGGGGAGCGCCGGCGACCTCCGAAGGCCTGGAGGAGGCGTCGGAGTGAGGCGCCATTCGGTGAGTGTTGACAGAGAAAAGCGAAGTGCCCCGCCCCTCCCTTTCTTCCTGGACCGCGCCTGGCGGCGCCTCCCCCACCACCCACTCTGCGTTCCACACTGGACCTGAGCTCTGGGTTCCAAGTCCGGGTGTGGGAAGACTACGACGTGCCAGCCGCTCTCTTTCGCTCCCTCTCCGGCCCCCGTCGGCTTAGGGAACTTGGAAATTCCCTGGTCCTGCTCCCCAGCCTCACAGAGGGGAAACTGAGGCCTGGCGGGGGAGGCGGGCCGCTCCTCACCAGCGTCTCCACACAGACGCCATGGCTGAACCCCTGAAGGAGGAAGAAGGCGAGGACGGCTCTGCGGAGCCCCCCGGGCCGGTGAAGGCGGAACCCACCAACACTGCTGCCTGTGTAGCGGCCAAGAACCTGGCCCTGCTCAAAGCCCGCTCCTTCGACGTGACCTTTGACGTGGGGGACGAGTACGAGATTATCGAGACCATAGGCAACGGGGCCTATGGCGTGGTGTCCTCTGCGCGCCGCCGTCTCACCGGTGAGCCTCCCTGTCGTGCACCGCTTACAGCTGTGGAAGCCGGTCCCGGAGAGTGAGAAACCTGCCCCCTCTCAAGCAGCCAGGAAGGAAAGCTGGGGTCTAAAATCTGGTTCAAGGCAACAAATACTGGTTAGGTGCCTTTGGGTGCCAGGCTCTGCGTTGGGCACAGTTCTCTGAAACTGCCATGGTGCTGGTGCTTATTTCCTTAGAAAAATGACAGCCCCGGTTAGACCAGAATGGAGATCCTATCTTTGGTTTCTAAAGGAGAAATGTATTCTGGAGCCAGAGACTGGTGCAAGGAATTGGTGGTGGGATGGGCGAGGTCTGAGATAGAGAGTGTGGGGAGGTAGAATGAGCACAGGCTTTAGAGTCAAGACTCTACCACTAACTACCTGTGCAGCCCCCAGCAAGTTGCTGAGCCAGGGTTTTGTCATCTCCCAACTTTGAATGGTTAGTATCTGCCTCAGGGTAGGTGTGAAGGGAAAATCTGATAACGTCCGTAAAGTGCTTGGCACGTAGTAGGTCCTTGCTATATGATGGTGGTCATTCAGTGTATGGTAACTGCATTCTAGAAGAGAGATGTTGAAAGGGGCGTTTTGCCAATCTGCAGCTATTCTGAGCTACCTCATGGTATCTGCCTTTTCCCTGCTCCCCAGGCCAGCAGGTGGCCATTAAGAAGATCCCTAATGCTTTTGATGTGGTCACCAACGCCAAGCGGACCCTCAGGGAGCTGAAGATCCTCAAACACTTCAAGCATGACAACATCATCGCCATCAAGGACATCTTGAGGCCCACCGTGCCCTATGGCGAGTTCAAATCTGTGTAAGGAGCAGGGATGGGAAAGGAAGGCAGAGGTGGGACCTGAAGTTTCTGAAGGGCAGCTGAACCTAATGTAAGGCAGGCTGGGAAAATTCCCGTGATTCCAGACCATTGTCCCTTAGGGCTTTGCCAGGGACAGCTGGTTGCTTGAGAAGAGGCAGATGCTGCTGTTTTATAGAATCTCGGTATGTAGGATGGCGCATGTAGGACGTTCATACAGTAACCGCACTCTTCTACTCTCGTAGCAGATATCCCCGGTCAGTCATAGAACACTTTCTTACAAAAAATGGGCAGGCCTTCATAGTTTTCCCAGTCTTTCAGGCAGCCATGCCAAACAATGGAGATGGCCCTAAAACTAAATCTGTTGGTCAGCCTTGGTTTAGTCCAGCCCCATCTTTTCTTTGATGGGGAAACTAGATCTAGAGAGAGAACTGATTTCACTTAAGTTCATGGAAACGGAGAAAATCTAGAATCTTCATACCCTGCCGTTGGCCCGTGCAGAATGCAGAGATGAGGCCATTACCTGTCGAGCTGGGAGCGTGTAGTGAGGCTGGCGCGTGGGCAAGGTAGCCATGCCTGTCTTTCTTGTCCCCTCTAGCTATGTGGTCCTGGACCTGATGGAGAGCGACCTGCACCAGATCATCCACTCCTCCCAGCCACTCACTCTGGAGCACGTGCGCTACTTCCTGTACCAGCTGCTCCGGGGCCTCAAGTACATGCACTCGGCTCAGGTCATCCACCGCGACCTCAAGCCCTCCAACCTGTTGGTGAATGAGAATTGTGAGCTCAAGATTGGTGACTTCGGCATGGCCCGTGGCCTGTGCACCTCGCCCGCTGAGCACCAGTACTTCATGACTGAGTACGTGGCCACACGCTGGTACCGTGCTCCTGAGCTCATGCTCTCGCTGCATCAGTACACGCAGGCCATCGACCTGTGGTCTGTGGGCTGCATCTTCGGTGAGATGCTGGCCCGGCGCCAACTCTTCCCAGGCAAAAATTACGTACACCAACTGCAGCTGATCATGATGGTGCTGGGCACCCCATCGCCGGCTGTGATCCAGGCTGTGGGGGCTGAGCGGGTGCGGGCCTACATCCAGAGCCTGCCACCCCGTCAGCCTGTGCCCTGGGAGACGGTGTACCCAGGTGCCGACCGCCAGGCCCTGTCCCTGTTGGGGCGCATGTTGCGTTTCGAGCCCAGCGCCCGCATCTCCGCAGCTGCTGCCCTTCGCCACCCCTTCCTGGCCAAGTACCACGACCCTGACGATGAGCCTGACTGTGCCCCGCCTTTTGATTTTGCCTTTGACCGTGAAGCGCTCACCCGGGAGCGCATTAAAGAGGCCATAGTGGCTGAGATTGAGGACTTCCACGCACGACGTGAGGGCATCCGCCAGCAGATCCGCTTCCAGCCTTCCCTGCAGCCCGTGGCCAGTGAGCCTGGCTGCCCTGATGTTGAGATGCCCAGTCCCTGGGCTCCCAGTGGGGACTGTGCCATGGAGTCACCTCCGCCAGCTCCACCACCGTGTCCCGGCCCTGCACCCGACACCATTGACCTGACCCTGCAGCCGCCCCTGCCAGCCAGTGAACCAGCTCCTCCCAAGAAGGAGGGTGCCATCTCAGACAACACCAAGGCGGCCCTCAAAGCTGCGCTGCTCAAGTCCTTGCGGAGCCGGCTCAGAGGTGCCTTGCGGAGGCAGTGGCCGGCCAGGGAGTGGGGTTGCAGAGGGGTACTCCCAGCTTGGACAGGCCACAGACTCTTACCTTCCCCCTGCCAACTCTCTGCAGATGGCCCCAGCGCTCCTCTGGAAGCTCCTGAGCCTCGGAAGCCGGTGACTGCCCAGGAGCGCCAGCGGGAGCGGGAGGAGAAGCGGCGGAGGCGGCAGGAGCGAGCCAAGGAGCGGGAGAAGCGGCGGCAGGAGCGGGAGCGCAAGGAGCGGGGGGCCGGGACCTCTGGAGGCCCCTCCACTGATCCCCTGGCAGGGCTGGTGCTCAGTGACAATGATCGCAGCCTGCTGGAGCGCTGGACTCGCATGGCCCGGCCCCCAGCCCCCGCGCCAGCCCCAGCGCCAGCCCCAACCCCAGCCCCAGCACCAGCCCACGCCCCGGTCCCAACGCCCAGCCCAGCCCAGCCCAGCAGTCCTCCTGCTGGCCCCCCAGCACACCCTGTAGGCTCCACCCCTGGTCCTGCACCGCAGCCCGCCTGCCCACCCCCTGGCCCCACTCCCCACCCGGCCAGCCCTCCTGGGCCCGTCCCTGGCCCTCCTCCACTCCAGACTGCCACCTCTAGCCTCCTGGGCCCCCAGTCGCTTGTGCCACCCCCCGGGGTGCCTGGCCCCAGTGCTGTCGGTGTTCTGCCTTACTTCCCATCTGGCCCACCCGCTCCGGACCCCGGAGGGGCCCCTCAACCCTCCACCTCAGAATCACCCGATGTGAACCTGGTGACTCAGCAGCTGTCCAAGTCACAGGTGAGAGGCTGTGAAGACACCTGGATCAGGGCCCTGGGAAATGGGTTTGGGAAGTCCTTGCTGTTTGGCAGGGGCGGGGGGCTGGGAGAGGCTGTGGTGTCTCTTTATTCCGTGAGCACTGAGTGGCAGATGGGCCTTTATCTCTGAGCTTGTTCTCTTGCTCTTAGAAGGAGCACAGTGCCAACGAACAGGTCGTTGGGAGACAAGTAAGATGCTTCCTAGGAAGTGCGAGGGCTGGAGACGGGCCCTCGACCAGCGCCCAGTGACTGGCCAGGCTGGTGCTGTCACCCGCAGCTCTCCCGCAGAGTCCGTGGGAGCATCGGGACAGACTTGAAGACCTCTCTTTGCTCTTGGTAGTGCCTGGCTTGTAACCTGTCATCATCCGTTGCAGGTGGAGGACCCGCTGCCCCCGGTCTTCTCGGGCACTCCAAAGGGCAGTGGGGCCGGCTATGGTGTTGGCTTTGACCTGGAGGAGTTCCTAAACCAGTCTTTTGACATGGGCGTGGCTGACGGGCCACAGGATGGGTAAGATGCTGGACCAAGCTTCTGGAATGGGCCTGTGGGTAGGGTTTCCAGGTGCAGCAGGAGCCTGCCTGTGGGATGGGCAGGGAGCCAGCCTAGGCTCACAGTGCCTCTCCCCTCCACTCTCCCTGCAGCCAGGCCGACTCAGCCTCACTCTCGGCTTCCCTGCTTGCTGACTGGCTGGAGGGCCACGGCATGAACCCTGCCGACATTGAGTCCCTGCAGCGTGAGATCCAGATGGACTCCCCGATGCTGCTGGCTGACCTGCCGGACCTCCAGGAGCCTTGAGGCCCACAGCCTGTGCCTTGCTGCCAGGGGCAGACGCAGCTACAAGACTCACAGGAACGTTTCCAAGGGCTGGACCCCTGGGCCCAGCAGTGGAAGCTCAGCTTCGATGATTCTGCAGGTTCATCTCAGACACACTCTGCAGCCTTAAGCAGCCACCTGAGCCACCACCAAGCCATGGCAGGATCAGGAAACCTCTACTCCCTGAGCGATCCTTTTCAGTATTGTATTTTTTTTATTATTATTATTGTTATTATATTAATATCGTGACACGATCTTTTTGCCATCCAGATAAGGCCTGTGAAATATAAGGTTCCCTTTAGTGCCTAACTCTAGTTGTGTTTTTGGAGTTGAGAGCAGGGTGTTGTCATAAGGGGAGCAAGGAGGAGCCGGGTCCTCACATTTGGGGGTCAAGCAAACACATTTGCACGCACAACAGCCAAAGCAGTTTGTTCAGATCCTGAGGTTTTATTGAGCTCTTCACTCCCCACCTCCTTCCAGCCCCACAGAGGTTGTCCTCTGTCCCCCCACATGGTCAGACCTCAGCCCTGGGGCAAGTGGGGGGACCGCGTAGCTATGCCTACCTCGGTTGGAGCTGTTTTAGAGTAGCGTGCAGTAGCTGTGTGAAATACGGTTTTGGCATTGAGCTTTGGGGGCCTGGGGCAGGCGGGAGGGGGCAGCGGAGGAGGACCGTGAGGTGGGGCTGGGGGCCCATTGTGCTCACCACTGGGGAATGAGTTGGTGGGAGGGAGGCTGAGGACGTGGCCGGGGGGGTTACTGGCCTGTGGCCTGGCACACGCCATGGGTATTGGTCAGACTACGCCAGCCCAGTCTAGCACGCTAGGGGGGCTCCAGACGGAGGAGTCCACAGCAAGGAAGCTGGCTGAGGTGGATCACGAGCCCACAGCCTCGGAGAGCGGCTCGCGGCTCTCCGCCTTGGGGGGAGGGCGGAGGCAAGGAAGAGTCTCGTGGAGCCCAGTCAGGTCCAGGCAGGACTGCTGCGCCTTTCAGGGGAGGCTGGGAAGGCTGCAGGCCGCATAGTCGTGGGTGGGGGCAACAGAGGCCTGGCTTTGAGGTGGACACCCTGGGTGTGACAGGACCCACTGGGGCTAGAGCCACAAGGCCCCCCTGCGGGAAGCAGGTGCTTAGAGAGCAGCGGGCAGGGGCGGGTGGGGCCGGGGTGCAGAGGGAGCACTCGTGGAGACCCCGAGCGGCCAGGGGCGGCTTGGGGCCTGATGGGGGCCAGCCCCTCAGGCCCGGCGGATTTTCATCTCCGTGCGCTTGAGGGAGTAGTAGAAGCCCTTCCACTGGGCCCAGTTGATGCCATTCGCGTAGGAGAGGTGGGAGCCACCCAGGTAGAAGCCGTTGAGGTTGGCGAAGTGGCAGCTGCGGAACCAGAAGGCTCCCGACGAGAGGGCCGCGCAGTTCTGCACAAAGAGGTCCTGGTCCCGGTCGAAGGTGGAGAACTTCTGGCCGCTGTGGTAGGACAGGGAGTCACCTGGCAAGAGGGGAGGAGGGATGGGGCTGCTGAGGCGGGGAGCTGGGCCCCCGAGCTGGCAGGGATGGGGGTGACAGGCAGGAGTGACGCCGTGAGCGATGTCACGTGGCAGCCTGGCGGGATGGGGCGCCCTCCCCGAGCCGGCCGTCGGGTAGCTGTGCTTGTGCATGAAGAGAAGCAGCCGCCCCTCGCAGGGCTGCCCGGAGTGAGCGGACGCAGCTTCTCCGGGGGCCCAGGCCTGAGCTGGTTGGGAGCCAGCACGGCCCCTCCAGGCCGTGAGGGGGAGGGAGGGGCCTGGAGGGGGCCGGCGGGGGAGGGGGGCCCAGCGGGCAGTGCCAGCCCCGCCTTCTCCCCCGACGGCCCCTCGTTCGGCCCGCAGCCGGGGATACCTGCCCCGCCGTCCTCGAAGCCTGCCACGTAGAGGGTGTAGCCGTCCTCCTCCGCACTGACCGCGTTGGGCGAGATGGAGAATTCCGCGTACTTGGCCGCAGCCGTGTTGTTCTCAAAGTCCTCCAGGTCCACTCGCAGCTCGTACTTCTGTTTCAGCGTCAGGAGGTGCAGGTTCTGCAGCCCTGGGGGGCGGGGGAGGGGCGGCTGGTCAGCAGAGCCCTGGCTCGGGGCAGCCCCCGGCCCACAGGCCGCCCCCGGCCCCACCTTACCCAGCCAGTACTCCCCGTCGGCGCGGCCAAAGCCCAGCTTGTAGTCGTTCCAGCCCCGGAAGAAACTCACTGAGCCATTGAATCTCTTCTGGAAGACCTGGAGCAGAGAGGATAGGCCTGGGTGATCAAGAGTCCAGGGGGCGGAAGCCTCACCCAGGCATGGACCCTGTGACGCTGAGGGGGTTTTGTTGAAAGACTGAGCTGGCGCCTAAAACAAGGCCCACGCCGGCCCCAGGCCCCTCAGCGAGCAGCTCGTGGGCGCCAGGGAAAGGTGAGGGGGATGGTGGTTCTAGAGTACTGGGGTGGGCCATGTGACCTTGGGCGAATTACCTCACCTGCCTGGGTTTCGGGTCCTCCGGAAAGCGTACCTGTCCCCCAGGATTACTGTGAGGGTGCAGGCACTGACCGGCCTCAGGCACCTAGAGCGCAGCCATGGTCGCAGCTCCCAAACTCTGCTGTGGGTGTCGTGAGCCCCGGTTTAGAGATGGAGAAACTGAAGTGCACGGAGGTGGAGCTTGGTCCCACAGCCGGGACCAGAACCGGGCCTCCGTTCCTTCCGCCCACTCACCGTCCACTTCCCGCCCTCGGTGCTCATGTCACAGAAGACAGGCACGGGCACGCTGGGGCCTGAGGGGTAGATGAGGTACACGCCGTCCGCCTGATAGCCCTGGGCGTAGATGTCATCGCAGTCCAGGGGCTGCTGAAGGCAAGACTTCTCCAGAGCTGGGGGCGGGGGCAGGGACGGTGAGGAGACGGGGACCGAGGCGCGACCGGCCCCTCAGCGCCCTGCCGTTTGCCTCCCTCCCTGGGGTCCCAAGAACTCGAGATTTCCTCCAGGGGGGATGCTCCAGCTTCGTTGCCACCTGCCCCGTGGTAGAGAGGAGGCGGGGATGGCATCCTGCAGGGGCTCAGCCCTGAAGCCTGCCTCCCAGAAACGAGGGCTCGGAGGAACCTCTCTTCCCCCAGCCTGTCGGCCAGGCTTACCATCTCCCCGGATCCCGGAGACCTGGGGGGCGCAGGGGGGCGTGGAGAGAAGCAGCAGCAGCGGCAGGGCCAGGAGGGCCTGGGACAGGACAACAGGGTCACCTCACTGCACCGCCCCCCCGCGCCCCCGGCCAGCCCCAGAGCCCCAGAGCCCCTTGCGTTCGCTGCACTTGTCCCTGGTGCAAACCACCCCCTGCCGGGCACCCCTTCTCTGCCCTCCGGCCCCTCTTTCCATGTCTGAGAAACCCCACTGTCCGGGACAGCCTCGGGGCCCTCATAGTTTGGGAGTTCACAGCCCCCCTCTCCGGTAAGGGTCCCCGGTGCCGCGAGTCCCCCAGCCCCAGGCCCGGTACCTTCATGCTGCCAGTTGAGCTCACAGCGGCAGGGTGTCTGCTACCCCAGACGGAGCCCCAGACTGCACCCGCCCAGAGTTATGTGCTGGGCCCTGGCCAGCCGCCCTGGCCCCGCCCCCTGTCGCTGCAGAGCCCCCCTCTCCCCTCCCACGGCACTGAACCGGCATCTGCTTCCACAAGTCAGGGGGGCCGGGGGGAGGTGGGGCCCGGGCCAGGGGACCACCTGTGTCTCATTAGGCCTGTCAGGGGCAGAGCACTGGGGATGTTCACTCCCTGCTGAGTCACACGACTCCCTGGAGCCCCTCTACCACCCGCCCCCTGGACCTGTGGACGCCCTGGCACCCCCAGCCCGTCCTCTGCTTCCTCATGCCCCCCTCCCTCTCCCCCACGATGTCTTTATTTTCTCCTCCCTTGGCCTGTGTTTCATCAGCCTTTGGGGGAAGGCTAAGGAGCGGTGGGGAGGGCGTGGGTATGCCTGGGTTCTGGGGAGGGGGAGGCCCATTCTGGGGGAGCAGAAGGCTGGGGAGGCCGCCTCAGAGCTCCTGATGTGGGAGCCTGTCTGGGGCTGGAGGGGGATAGGGGCAGCGGGGGCCAGGCAGGCTCCTGGCAGGGCTGGGACATTTCTGAGGCGTGAGCACAGCCTGCAGGCGTCCAACTGCTGTCTGCCCCAGCTCAAGCCAGGGCCCCTCTCCAGCCCCCCTTGCTCTGGCCCCTCAGGCCCCCTCCTTTCCCCTCCCGCAGAGTTCCTCCGGTGATGTGTCTGGCTCGCATAGCTGCGAGCTGGGGGCCTCTCTCCTTTCTCTTCACCTCACCCCACCCCCCTTCCTTCTCTCAACCTGCCCCTCAGACTCCCCACTAGACCCCTCTTAAGTAGTGTCCCATTTTCTCAGCCCTGAAAGCCCACCTCTTGCCTCCTGCCCCCACCGAGCCAGGGTGCCCTCCTGTCCGCCTCCCAACCTGCCCTGAGGCCCGTCTGCTCCTCTCCTCACTTAGCTTCCAGGCCGCCTTAGAACCCTCTCAGGGTGCTCATTGTCCCCAACCCCTTCATGGACGTCCCTGCTTTTTTCTCCCCCTCCATCCATCCTCTGCACAGGCTGCCAGAACAATCTTTCTAGACAGCTGCTCCGTCAATCACCTGCTTAAAGTCTGGTGGCTCTCCGCGGCCTCGGGGCTGAGGCTCAGCTTCTCACCTTGGACTTGAGAGGAATTTTAAGTCTGGCTTAGGCCTGCCCTAGGGACCTTATCCCAGACTGCTTGTGACTCATAAAGTACAATCTAGCCACACCAGATTTCTCGCCGTGGAGCACCCCCCCGCCCCCGCCTTTGCCTGCTCAGTTGTTCCCTGGGGGGCCCACCTATTGGTCATCTCTGCTTGGCTGTGAGTGCAAATGGGCAGGGTCAGCGCCATTCCTGCACACTTCGCGCACATCCCGGAGCCTGGCACGCGCGCTGATTCACAGATCAAATGTCTTTTGAGCACCTACTTTGTGCTGGCTGCTGGGGATCCAGTTTCCGCCCCTGAGGAGTGGCAAACACAGGCATTAGACACTTGGTTGCAAACGTAACATTGCGCCAGCACCTCTGTGGAATGGATGAGCAAACGAAGTATCCAGAGGCACAAGGTAAGAAAGTGACTCTGGCTCACGTCACCCCTAAGTCAATAAGCCCCTCGCATGAGCCCAGGCGGCTTTCGTGACTTGGTTCTGTAATTGCCGGTAACAGTTGTCTGTCTCCATAGTTGTGGCATGTCCTGGGGATTCTGGAGTCCGGTTGCCAGCATTCAAATCCGGGCTGTGCCGCCCGCTAGCTGGGGGGCCTCGGACAAGCTCTCTCGCCTCTCCGTGCCTCAGTTTCCCCCTCTGTAAAATGTGGATAGTCACAGTATCTCCTCCAAAGGGCTGGGGTAAGGATGAAGGACTTGTACATAACCTACAGCACACAACTATGCCTACGATCAGTAACTGATAAATATGAGCCGTCTCATAATCAGAAACCTCGCGATTGTTCCTTACACGAATGGATTGTCTTCCGTGTGATTTTTATCCTCGTCTGTGGAAGAGATAGTTGCTGGCATCGCGATATCCGATTTCCCGGGGTCCTAAGTGGTGCGGCTGATTGTCCAGCCTCCATTGATGGGGCCACATGTCTGAATTTTGGCCAAGAAGCTGCAAACGGTAAGTTTTGTAAAGGTGGGGAGCTATTCTGCCTTCTTCCTGCTGGGTTGTCCGGTTGCTGGGCACGATGGCTGGAGCTCCAGCCGCCACCTTGTAGAGTGAAGACGAGGCCCCATCAAGAGATGGTAGAAGGTGGGTGCGCCTGGCTGACTCAGTTGGTAGAGCATCTGACTCGATCTCGGGGTTGTGAGTTCGAGCTCCACATTGGGGGTAGAGATTACTCAAAGAAAAAGAGATTGCAGAGGGTGCTCAGGGAGGAGCTGAGTCCCTCAGGACCTCATGGAGTGGGTCCAAGGCCAAGCTCTGGACTGCCCTTCCCTAGGCCTCACGTGGAAGAGAGAGGAACTTTTATCTAGCTTAAGCCTCTGTTGGTTGTCCCCTGTTCCACACAGCTGAATCTAATCCTAATACATCCTTTCAGCAAATGCCTGCTAATTTTAGCACTGGCTACGAATAGGAAAATGACGAAAAAAAAAAAATCAGTCATCAAAACAAATAATAAAACGTGTAGAATACAACTAATAAACAAATGTAGGAACAGAAGAGACAAAGAAGCAATGAGGGATCAATCAGATTTTGCCTATCAGTTGCTTTTTTTTTTTTCCTCTACACAGGAATGTATGTAGGTGTGGCAAAGCAAGCAGTCTGTTCGCTGGGTGTTCTCGAGATTTGGTTTAACTCTTCAGGGAAAGAAAGAGGTTTGGTAACACAGCCCAAGGGTCAGGAACACCTCCTTGAAGATGCTGTCTGAAGGAAATACTCTGACATACTGAAAAACTACATGGATTAGTCAGTGGACATATTTATTGGCTGCCCGTGGTGGGAAACCTCCCGTGTTTGGGGTTCCCCCCCTTCAACTGGAAGGCAGGTGCTTGCTCTCCCAGGCTTGCTTGCAGGTCTGTTGAAGACACGTGACCTTGGGGTAGCCAATCCAATGCATTACCCTGGGCTTCATTTTTGGGAGGTAACCAATATAAGAGGCAGGAGAATGCAGAACTCCCTCTTGGGGTGGTGGTGACCCCAGAGGCGTCTGGCTTCTAGGTTCTCTGGCTGGTTGGTGGTGACTTTGCAAGCACAGAGCTGAGTCCTATTGGCTCAGGCTCGGGCTGCAAAACCTTCAGCTTGGATCTGCACTCTGGGCAATTGCTCTTCTCTGCCCGTGATCTGTTTGAAAAAGATCCCCCCTCTCAGGGGTGAAGATGTTTGTATTAGGGCCTTTTCACTGCCAGCAGACGCCAACTCTGACCAACTCTGTTGGGAGGCTTGCAGGGCCCGGGAGTTGTGGAGAACTAGCTTGACTGGGGGGCGGGTGGGAGCGGAGGCTGCCCCGAGCCTCTGGGAGGCAGGTCCTCCGTGGTGGTCTCGTAGTGGGGACAGTCTGTCAGGGTGATGCTGCTCACTGGACAGGCCATGTCTTTGCTTGAGAGCCAGGTTCCCGGAGGTGGGGAGCACCCGTCCCACTGGCCTTGGCTTGGGTCACTTGCCTGCCCACTTGGCATTTGCCTCTCTACCCCACCTTTCTCTGTCCTGCTCTTGTGGCGATGCGCGTTCCCATGGCCCCTGGCTTCTGGCTGGATTTGGCCGATGGGAGGCACCAGCAGGAAGAGAGAGGGTGGGGTGTCTCTCCCTGGCTCCTGTCATTCCCAGGACTGCAGTTTCAGCAATGGCTGTGCCCGCCTCCAATTACAGCTGCTGCCCTAACCCCCTTCACTGACCCCTATACCTCCATTTCCTCCCCTTACCCCTGCAGCCTGGGATGGTAAGCCCCCCTCCCCCATTGCTCTTCCCAGGGTACTCCAACATCCCATGCTGGCTTCCTTAATGCCCACACCCAAGTAAGTAGTCCCTTCATTAAATTCCTGACTAACGAGACAAAACAGCCGAGACTGCCTTTGTTTCTTGCCAGGACCCTGATTGCCCCAAGCTCTTACTTTGGTTTCGTCCTAAAAGCCCAGCAGCCCGTGGAATGTCTTAGACAACAGCTGAAGACAAGACCTCCCCGCTGTCTCTGCAGGTGCTGGGCCAGCATCATCTCCCCATTGGAGACACACAGATACAGAGAGAGAGAGAGAGAGAGAGAGCACGAGCAGGGGGAGAGGCAGAGGGAGAAGCAGCCTCCCCTCTGAGCCGGGAGCCGGATGTGGGGCTCGATCCCAGGACCGTGGGATCATGACCCGAGCTGAAGGCAGATGCTTGACCATCTGAGCCACGCAGGTGCCCCCCATTGACCTTTCCTAACTGCCCCTCTGCTCCTCACCCCACCTTCAGCTGAGCCAGAAACCGCTGAGGAGGAGAGTTTTCAAAGGGAACTCAAGGAGGGGAGAAGGGGTGGCCCCCAACCCAAGTGAGGGGGCTCCCAGAAGGATGAAGCTGTTTGCTAGGAGAGACACTGGCTGAAACAGGCTGCTGTTGCAGCAGGAGGCCGGCGGGGGAGGGGGGGGGCTGTTGGGAAGAGGACGGGGCCCTCGGGGCTACCTGCCGGACCAGGATGTGACCCTTGAGCACCTACTAGGACACATCCAGCACCCTTTAACCCCTCTATAGGCAGCAGGGAGCAGACACACCTTCAACTCTCCTGGAGCTAGAGGGGGAAAATAGTGACAAATAAGTGAAATGATGACAAGTAGTGACAAAGAAAGGGGGGTGGGGGCAGAGAAGAAGGTCATGGTGAGAAGGGGTGGTGGCTGGCTCGGGGTCCACGATCCAGCATGAGCTTTCGTGGTGGGGGACATATCTCTCACTCCCCATATTTTCCTTCCTTGTAAAGGGCAAAATGAGGAGGGATTTTGTGTCTGTCCCCACTTTTTTGGGTAGTTTGGGGCAAGTTCAGTGGATGGAGCTCAGCAGGTTGGAGAGAGGGAGGGTATTGAAGTTTGAAGCTGACCCTGAGGCCTTTGGAGTTAGGGTATGTTGAGACTTGATCTTATCTTCCGTCTCCTGTTTACCACCTGGGATTTATGTAACTTGGGTACTTGATTTTATTTTCATGTGTGAGAGATGTGCATACCGCATCCCAGGCAAACAGGCAAAGCATACAGATAAAAGGTTGGTTTTTTTGTTTTTTAAAATAAATGAATGCATGCACAGAGTTGGAAAAAAAGAGCGCTGAAAAGTCCTTTATTGCAAAACAGCAGTCCCCACCCTGGTGTTTCTGGGGGTGGGTCTTTTCCGGTTCATTGTGTGGCCACTTGGGGGCCCTTCCACACTGGAGGCTGTGTCCTCATTCTGAGAATGTGCGGCCCTATTACCCCTTCTTTAACTGCTTTCTTCTTCTCCATTTTCTCTGTTCTCTCTCTCTCTCTCTTTTTTTTTTTAAGCTTTAAAGATTTTATTTTTAACCAGTCTCTACACGCAACATTATACATATACTTATGACCCCGAGATCAAAAGTCTCATGCTCCACGGACTGAGCCAGCCAGGCACCCCTCTGTTCTCTTTCTGATAATTTTATTAGTTGGATGCTGGATCTCCCAAATCAACCCTTATTTGTTCTTATTTTTTTGCCTGACATTTTCCATCTCTGTGTTTTTAATTCTGATTTCTGGAACACACCCTTCAGGTCCAACATTCCTATTGACTAAAAAATTAGCTTTCGTGTTATTTTTATTTTCCAGTTCCTTCTTGTTTTAAGGGTTTATTGGGAGGTATAAGTTACATATCATAAAATCTACCCATTGTAAGTGTACGGTTCAACAATTGTGCCTTTAAAAAAATAGCCTTTATTTTTTATTATTTTTTAATTTGTATTTTTTCAAAGATTTTATTTATTTATTTATTTATTTATTTATTTATTTATTTATTTATTTATTTATTTATTT